>NC_134489.1:61792708-61837708 GCF_040206685.1 Ascaphus truei | reverse complement strand
GCGTATGTAACAGTTACAGACCAGATTAAAATGTGAGACAGCCTTAGTTTTGAAAGAACTTAAACTGGTGGTGGATGTGAGAGTCTCCGGTAGGTTGTTCCAGTTTTGTGGTGCACGGTAAGAGAAGGAGGAGCGGCCGGATACTTTGTTGAACCATGGGACCATGAACAGTCTTTTGGAGTCTGATCTCAGATGATAAGTGCTGCATGTGGTAGGGAGGAGCTTGTTCAGATAGATGGGTAGCTTGCCCAGAAAGTATTTGAAGGCAAGACAGAAAAGGGGAACTTTGCGCCTAGACCCCAGTGATGACCAATCTAGTTCTTTGGGCATTTCACAGTGATGTGTGTTGTAGTTGCAATGGAGAAAAAAAACGCATATTGAATTGTAGAGGGTGTCAAGTTTGCTAAGATGGATTTGGGTTGCCGAGCCATATACTATGTCTCCATAGTCGATAATTGGCATTAGCATCTGCTTTGCGGACTTAGGGAGGATTTGCTCCTGTAAAGTACACCTTGTTTGGCAAAAGTTTTGGATGGCAGGGTATCAATGTGCATTACGAATGTTAAGTGGGAGTCAAACCATATGCCCAGGTATTTAAAACTAGTAACAGGAGTTAGGGTGGTGTTTGCGTTGGTTCTGATCTGCTAAGGTAATGAATCTGCTTTAATGTAAATTTTATTCCTAGTGTGCGGGAGAAGGGGGTCTCCTGAGCTGAACGGCATTGATTTCAGCAATGGGGACCCCCTGCTTCCCGAGTTACAGGCCTTGTTATGGAGTACCGGTATCTCCTATACATTGAAATGCCCCACGTCACGTGACTATGGGAATCAAATGCATAGGAGATACCGGCACCCCATAACGGGGCCTGTATCTCGGGAAGCAGGGGGTCCCCAGACCTCAAATCAACGCGGTTCTGCTCCGGAGACTCCCTGCTACAATACACTAGTAATAAAATTTAAATAAAAAATATTTTTTTTCGGGCAAGATTTGCACAGGGAGAGGCGGCTCTCTCTCTGCAGCAAAAAGAACTCCCGGGTAAGCCCTTTACAGAGGGTCGATCATCGCGTCGCCAGCTACTCGCCATTTTTGCAAATGTTGCTATCACTGTTATTCGGGGCTTTCTGCATACCGTCAAAAATGGCTATTTAGAAACCGTGGTTTTTTTTTTATCGGAGCTTAGTGCATAGGCCCCTTAATCTATGAATAATTGTTTTTTTCGCATAGCCCCTCATCGTGGAAGTACCAGAGGTTATTGGTCAGTGCTCCCAGCTTTTTCCAGTATGTTTGATCATGGCGACTTCATAAGGAGAAAGGTCGGGTTTAACCCATTTAGGATTCGTACTTCCCGAGCCTGCAATGTGCCACCACCGGTTTACCAATCCTATAGCAATAACAGTCTGACCATCACTAAAAACATAGTGAACCTCAATCCTGGCTACCTGACCCTGTCTGATTACCAGCTTCAGCAGGTACCTGCCAGCTTTAATACTGATTACATGAGTGATTCCAGCTGTTATGCACAATACACCCTGACATTGGGTCATCTCCACCCAGTTGGCAAGGTATATAATGAAGGTAAACATAATGTACTATACAGTTGTAACTTTAATTCGCGATGACATGCATACGCTACTAAAGTATACAGTATCTGTATGCCTGCCATAGCCCGTCAATGCTTGTACACATGCACACTACAGTGTGAGTTGACGCATGCACACTAGCTCTATACAGTACTTAAAGCATAATTTTTTTTTCAGAAATGAAAGTTTGAAATCGATGGTCAAAAGATGATAAGGATGAAACTCTAAAATCGCTATTTTTTATACTTTTTTATACTTTGCCTTTTTTACTTTTATACAGTATTACCAACTTCACAATTTTAAAAATGTTTCACGCTTTTTGGGTGGACAACACATACATAACGTACTGTATATGATCGATAGATTTCTGTCATAACTTTTAATAAAATTTCACACCGAAATGTTCCATGCATTTATGCAAGTTCCTGGTTAATGGGGTGTATAATGCCTCACAAATAATGGGACTCTGAACAGTGATGTTGCATATTGCTGTATAATGAGACTTTGCATGTGTAATTTATGCTGGCTTAACCCGTCCCCGTCCCCGTCCCCCCACCCCAAAAAAATATTAATAATTTTTTTTGAGGGGGGGGGGCTTTCTATTCAATACCAACATTCTCAACTTTTGGTAGGCTTGGTCTGCTGTTCATACTGTGTATAGAAATATTCCACAAACACACATGGTCTCAGGCACTGTAGTGATACATTTTATTACATTTTCAAGTAGTGCAAACAGTTTTTTCTAATCCTTCACGCTCACCCCTGCAGTAGACCAAGACAGACCAATTGAGTTGCACCTCCCACTCCCACCACCCCCGACAAAGACAAGAATAAGGCAGTCGATTCACTATCAACACCTCCCCTGGGCCATAGGAAATTCACACACAAAGACCCCAAAAGTTTCATGCTTCAGTCGGTGGCTGAGAAATTTCATTTCCTGGTTCCACACGCATGCACATGGCAAACAAGTCCTGCATTGTGAATTTGTGTTGAAAGCCTTCACTGGCAATACAGTACTCAAGGACATTGAAGTCCAAAAAAAAAAAGGAATATTTTTTTTTCTCGAGAAGGAGAGAATTATTGTGAGGTTTAAACAAAACCTTATGTGATGCATAGTTTTTATATTTAAACAAATGTAACATTTTTAAAATCACTACCTTTGTATTTCTCAATTATGTTACATATTATGTGATGGATTCAGTATTTGTCATACTGTATGTAACCTAATGTGAAATATTCCTATGTATTCTTACTGTATACAGAAATATTCCACACACACACACACACAGTCTCTGGGAGTGATAACTTTTATTAATTTAACAAACAATTTTAACAACTGACAACAAGAATACAGTACATTTCACGTTCAAAGGGGCTTTTAATTCCATGGGGTTTAGCTGTCACCGGGTGTAATGCACAGATACAGTACTGTATGCATCTTCAAAGGGTTTTTAATTCCATGGGACGTAGCTGAGTGACTGGGTGTAAACGACAGCTACAGTACAGTATGCATCTTCTAAGGGGCTTCTAATTCCATGGGATTTAGCTGAGTCACTGGGTGCAAATGACAGAGGATTTTTTTGTCATTGAGGGAGGGGGGATTAAGCCAAACTATTGACTGTTATTATGCAAACAGGACTGCTGCCTCTCCTGTGAAAGAAAAAAAAATGGCTGCAGTATTAGTGTATTGAAGGCCTTGCCGAATTAACAGTATTAACACAAAATGAAAAAACTGTTACTTACTGTACCGGTAATACAGAATCCATTTTTTTTAATACTAGGTAATACACAGATGTTGAATATAAATACATACTGTATATAAAATATAAAAAGGGGAGAATAAGCACAGACATGAAATTATAACATTAGAGTACTGTAACAATGTTAATATTTAAAGTGCTTCCTGTCAGTACCATACTTACTTGTACTGTACTTACCTGTACTGCACCTTACTACTTTACTACATGCAGGTTGCATTACCGTGACGCTCTAAGAGAACAGGCAAAATGCTGCTAATATTATTAATGTAGTTGTTGCATTTTTGTACAGTGAGTAAGTCTCTCCAAAAACTCTTTATTCCTTTTACTAGTTCCTCGTTGGCCGGATTCACAACCTTTCTTAGATGATCCTTCAGCGCATGCCACACCAGTTCTATGAGGGTTCAAATCTGATGATCTGGAATGGTAGGGAAAATAAAATGGCGAATTAGTTGAAAATATCAAAACAGTTTAAAACAATGAGAAACACTTACTGTACACTGGAGCACTTACTCTGGTGGCGTTTTATCCCAGTTGATCCAGCTAGCAAGAATTTAGGCAGTAGAGGCGTTATGTTTCGGGTCAATGTTCTGGAAGAACCGGTGACCACCAGATGGGAAATCATGCCTAACAATATGGGTGACAATTTGCTCTTGGGAGAATACTTTATCCATAATTCCTGGATTAAGAGAAGAAAAAATAATTCAAATACTTTACATCGTGGTAGAGAATACACTACTACAGTGCATAACGCTACAGCATGGGACTTTTTGCATAACTGTACAGTGTGAACAAAAAGGTAATAGTGCGCAAAACTAAATCGTGACGTGATAAGTGAAGGATATGTGAAATAAATGGATAAATAAATAACTTAACCTAGAATTGAGCGTCTGCAGCTGTGATGGAATGGGGGTGCTCAGGATCCCCCTGGAGCTAGCAAATGGATACAAAAAAGACACAGCGCACAACGCTCATAGTGCATTACAAAATATTATTGACAAATATAATAAATGGGTGAGTAATGTGCGTACATCAAATGCAATAATAACGAGCAGTTTCAGGATATTTTACCCAACGCCTCCGGAGACCAGAATAGGTGTCCTTGCAGGAGTGATGCTGCTGTCCTCGATATTGCAAGGTCCTATTGAAGTTGGTGTACAACCTCTGCTGTTCCTTGCTCCCCTAAGCACAGGTAGGCTGGGAGATGCTGATTCCTGCAGTGCTTCAGCAGGGCAGTCTTTGGCATCAGCTGGGCGCCAGCGCTCTCCTCCGTGTGAAGCGCTTCCTGGATCGTGACGTCACCACGGGGATTTCGGCGCCGCTCACAAACAGTCAAAGTCGCGCACTGGGGTGCTAGTATGAGGCTAGAACACTGGTAAACCTTGTCCTACGCGTTTCGAAACGGAACGTTTCTTCTTCAGGGACTAGCCTATAATATGAATAATATTGCCTGAAGAAGTTTACTTTGTTAAACGAAACGCGTCGCGACTGTTGTGGCTGGCGGTTTTACTACCCACCACCAGTACACACTCAAGTGTACCGTTCCTGCTTTTTTCCGATCATTTCTATGCTATCAAAAACGGACAGGCATCCTAAGGACACCTATTGAAGGCCCCGGTTCCTGCACATGCGCGCTACACTCCGCACCACGCTACCACACGTGGAGGACAGGAGAGTGAACAGAGACAGCCCCAGCGCGCGGGTCTGATCTCTCAGAACTGAGATTACCCTTCATACTTCCTATGTGATGCCCTACTCCTGTGATAGACACCAGAATCGGGGATTATTAAAGAAATTTTATATGTAAGTTACTAATTTTATTATTTGTTGCTAATACAATATCTATCTCTCATCTTGGTGCGCTTTTGTGTTTTTTCTTGTTTTGCTGATATTGGTATCACCATCGGGGTTCCGGTGGAGACCACATTTGGAGGTGGGGGAGACACCTCATAAACACAGAAGCAGCAAGAGAACTGAGAGGGACCAACACTCCAAGTTTAAAGAGCCAGAGCGCGGCATGAACTTTTCATTATCATTTAACAGATCAGCCGCCCATCAGCCAGGCATGAACCCAGGCTGGGAAGGCAAACGCAACGGGGCTTGTCAGAGGTGAGGAGCGGCGCATTCCAGGTATCTGCCAGGTACATACTGGGTATTTGCTCGAATAAAGTGTGTTGGTGCAGTAGTTAGCTTTCCCTAAAGGGAATAGGTGTTTATTTTCTATGATTTGGTTTTCTTAAAGAGACAGTGCACCCAGAGTTTATTTGTTTGTGGCTAATAAACCACTACAGTTAAAATTTCATACCGTGTCAAGCGTCTTACTGACCCTGCCGGGTGTTGCATATATGACATGCTATTTCAGTTTTATTGTTGTCCAGAAAGCTTGCACTCTTTTCAACCATGAGTTAGCGAGGCATCACTTATCTTACGTTTGTTTGTCATAGTTCAAATTAGTGAGACTATAACACTATAATTCTGCAAAAGATATAAATAATTGACACTTTTCGAATAAACGGAGAAAATCTTCCAGTGTGTGATATTTATTCTAAATGAGTGAAACTGCCTTCCAGCGAGTGAGACTCACATGAGTGAGAATTGGCAGTCACACAGGGTCATGGGTTAACTGGAAATTATACAATGTCCCATGATTTTCAGGGTAGACTTTAGCTCAGTTTGACCCACCAAAGCTCCCACGATTTCAACTCTGTTACATGATGTTAATCGGCCTTGCCATCATTACTTGGATGCCTTCAGCTAGGGGAGAAGAGCTTTTCCTCCTAGGAAATTATATATTTAGTCATTGTGCCACCAAAGGACCCTTTATATAAACAGTAAATATTGTGCTCTCCTTGGTCAAACACAAGCCCTATTTTGCTGATGGCTGTTCCTTTTCCCTGAGCCCTTGGCTAGACATCTCTGATCTCACAAGTTTCTTCATATCTGAAAAGGCTGTTAAACTCAAGCCTCATTCAGCTCACGGGTTTAGTTAAGCGCAGCACACAAATACACGAATACTGGGTTTGAGGTTGGGCTGCTCAAAGCCTCTTTGTATTAATGGCATGAATCAGAGAGTATGTGTAAGCGGCTGTACTGTGACACCAGGGAAGGGATTGCAATGTGGCAGTGGATCGCATTTAATAACTTGCGGTTAGCTGTCATGAACACTTAATTTGATGCTGAACATTGCTCCTTCCAAACAAGCCAGTTTTCTAGGTGTCGGGCGGTTTGCACATTACAGAACTGATTTCGTTCTGGTGCCCTGTGCGTTAACAGATGCCAGGAGAGGGCGAGTCTTGTGTGATGTTTTCTTTATATTTGGTTTCTCCAGCCCTTTGTAATAAGCCACTTTCTTCACTTAGGACACGTGAGTGAAAGTACTTGCACCTTAATTGCTATTTTACACATAAAGGACTGAGTGATAGCACTCACCTTTACAACAACCTCTGACTAATTATTTAAATGGGTCTATTTATCAATACACAGAAAAAGGTCCTCTCATGCATTTATTGGTTGTGGTTGCATCAAATGCAACAAGCTTGTTAATCAAGTTTCTTACAGTTAAAACAGTTAACACTGATCATTAACAGGAAGGTTTGCAGATGCTTTGCCAGCAAAGGGTAGAATAAGAAATAACAGGCAGACAATACATCCTATTAAAATATATGAATCACTTAATTCCACCCACACTTCTCCAAGTTACTAAATCGCAAGCTGTTGCACATGGAGCAAAATAGTTGCAAAGCACCATATTAAATGATATATATCCCTTAGTATCATTTTAATGCTCCAATACACACTACAGTATAGCAGTATTTTTTCAACCTATGAACACTTTTGCATCCCAAAAGGGTTCCTTGCAATTTTCAGGTCATTTGAAAATTATACCAAGTACTGTACAGAAAAATGTACAATGTATCTGTAACCAGGGCTGGTTTCTGGCTACCAATCTGTCCTTCTCCTGGCAGTAAACCCTGGTAAGAGCAGGCCTGCCAGGACTAATCCTTGGTTTTCCCCACCCCCAGCAGCATCAGTGAGTCACAGTGGAGGCGGTGCAACTAGGCCCATGTGTCCAATCAGGGACTCAGACCTGGTTCCTGCATTTCTTGTACTTAAGAAGCTACACACCCCAAATTCAGCAGTTGCCTCTACCCTTGAGAGAGGCTGGTCTACCCCCAACAACAGTGCAGGGCTCTGTCAGTTTGTACTCCCTCCCCAAGGGGAGTGGAGTGGGAGACTATACTTCTTACTTCACCAGGGAGTAAGGGAAGAGCAAGGACTGCTTCAGGGCCCCTTGGCTTGGAGTGAAGGTCCAGGGTACATCTTGAGGGTGAAGGCCCTAAGAATTGCCTGCTGTTGTGAAGCTGTAAGATCTGCAGTGTGCTAATAAAGTGTTCCAGTGTTTTAATATTCCTTCCTTCCTTAGACTGCCATCTATCAGGGGAAGGGTAAAGAAGTTCTCCTGTTTGATTGTCCCCCACATCCCTGGGGCCTGCAAGTGATGGAGACGCTGTTAACATGAGTACGAATCATTTATTACCCCAGAAGCCTGTTCTGACCTCCTTCACAACACCGCAGGAGACTCAGATCTACTGTGAGCCAGCAGGTATGCACCACTCCACACCATGTAACAATGCCATCTCCCAGAGGGGGGAGGGGAACATGTGTTACACATCTAATCTCAGACGCGCTGTAACGCTGATGCTCACCACAAACAATGTGGGACCCCGGTACTCAGGTGGGAAGGTGTAAACGCCACCCACAGCAACAATGGCACGTCTGGAGAGTGGATAGTCAGGGTAACCGGGTCGGTATTGGAGATGGAAGAACAGGCCTGATACTTGCAGAGGTTGGAGGTCGTAGCCAGTAGAATAGTCGATATCCGGGGTGCCGTGGTCAGGGGTTGGAGACAGCAGAATAGTCGATGTCCGGGTGCTGTGAGCAGGGGTTGGAGAGATTTGGAAGATCAGAGGTAAGCCGGGGTCAATAACCCAGAAGAGCAGAGTCCAAAGTTCAAGCCGGGTCGGTACACAGGGAATCAAACAGCAACAAGGTTAGAACAAGGCAAGGCTAGACAAAGCTAGGAATGGGGAAGTGGGAACACACAGGCTACAAGGAATTATGCTCAGCCAAAGTGCCACTGGCAAAGCTGAGCATATATAGGAGAACAGACCCAATGAGACCGGGGGGAGGAGTGGAGGTGCGGCCTCAGCGGAGGCAGGGATAGGTGGAGCGGTGCAGGAGACAGGTGGGAGTGATGAACTAGATAGTGACGTTGATACGCAGCTGGGGAGTGGTGCACACGCATCACGTGTGTGCGCCACGTGGTGCCATCACGTGACGTGAACGGGAGGCAGGGCCAGGGCCAGTCCCTGTGATGTCATAAGTACCTCTCTGTGCGCGCGTGCACGCAGTGATATCCGTGGAGGTGTTTGAAGCTGCAGGTAAGGAAAGATCGCGCCGTGGGAGACGTGCTCCCCTATTCCTTACAGTACCCCCCTGAGGAGCGGCCTCTAGATGACTCCAATATACTTTGAGGGGGTACTTCGAGTGAAATCGCCCGATTCCTTACACGTGCTATTAGAGATTGTTAGGGATTCCTTACAATGCATCTGATCTCAGACGTGCTATTAGAGAGGGTTGGGGTTCTTTACAATGCATCTGATCTCAGACACGCTATTAGAGAGGGTTGGGGTTCCTTATAATGCATCGAATCTCAGATGTGCTATTAGAAAGGCTTGGGTTCCTTACAATGCATCTAATCTCAGACCCACTATCAGAGAGGGTTGGGTCGGGTAAATTGAAATTCACCTGAATGCAGACATGCTATTAGGGAGGATTGGGGTTCCTTATAATGCATTTGATCTCAGACACACTAATAGAGAAGCCTGGGACTGGGGTTCCTTATGTAACGGGTCTTCCCCCACCCAATCGCAAATAGGGTCTCCTAGGGAAAATGCTACTCTGGTTACAAGGCATAATAGTGTGGCGCACCTGCTGGTTTACAGGACTCCTGAGTCTCCCGCTTGATGGTATTATGGGGAAGGTCAGGACAGGCTTCTGGGGACATACCCAGTACGTACTCACGGTGACAGTGCCTCCATCTATTGCAGGCCCCAGGATATGGGGTGGAATCCCTGGAATAGAACATCCCACACAGGGATGAGAGATTCCAGTCTCACAACTGCTTCTTTATAATCAGGAACACTTTATTTCCTCTGCAGCACACTCTACAGCATATACAGTCACAGCAGTACTTCTCAGGATAACCCTGGCCTTTCACTCCATGTCAGGGCCCTGGAAGCAGGCCTAGCTCTTCCACTACCCCCTATCAGAGTAGTGGGAAAAGTCTACCAGCCTCTCCCAGGGGGAGGGCCTCAAGCCTGCCAGGTCCCTGACAGCTCGGTTAGGTAAGACTCAGCTCCTCTCAGGGTAGGAGCAACTGACTCAATACAGCAAATGCAGATCATTAAGACAGATACAACAAGAGCCCGCCCCTGGCCCTTATTGGACACAGGCCTGACTGCACTGCTTTCTCTGCCTCACTGATCTGCAGTGAGTGGGGCGAATCCATCTTAACTCCTGGCAAACCTGCCCTTACCAGGGATTATTGCACAGAAGGAGGACAGAATAATAGCCCAAACCTACCAGGGCTATACTCTCCCTCTGGTGGAATCCAATGGTCCCCACTTGGACCTAAATTTGTGGGTCCATCCTGCAGGTGAACAACCTGTACAAAACAAAATAACATGACATATTATTCACCATAATACAGTGTTATTACATTTGCAGGTTATACTCCCTCCGTTGATGGTGACACAAAAGAACTAAGATTACTCCCAACGTGGAGAATCCGCTACTAACAGTAATGCTTGGGGTTAGGTTCCTTTACTACCCTACCCTCAGGATATGTATTTATTTGTACTAGCTATACCCTTTTAGGGTGGCCTGCACACAGCATGGTTGATGGGTTTGGAGCAGAAGTACCATAACACTCTGGGTGGCATACTGGACACCTACAATCATCCCATAATTTAGACATGGGTGCTAATGGTCGGAGAGGATCATGCCCATACACTTTCTCAAGGCATCTCCAGGAGATGTAAGGCACCCTTTCTTCATTATACCAATTCTCTAGGGAGCTATTAGTATCCCAATTTTCCTCGTCTGATCTTTCCTCATCATCAGAACTATATCCCCTGTCCTCATCATTGGAACCCATTTCAAACTCAATCCCCCCTCTACTGAGTGGTGAAAATAAAGTAATGACTTTTGGTGATTTCTGACAACTCTGTCAGACACTGGAGGCACATAGGGTTTTACCCGAGTACAGGCACAATATGAACAACATCATTACCCAAATCCCCAGAGTCCTGAACCAAACCCACCCAGTCCTTGTAATCAGTGAATGGCTTGGGGACCCCCTGTTCACCCAGTGACCCGTGGTGACTGTATCTGGAATCCGAACCAGATGGGACAGGGACCGGGGCAATGGCAGGGGTAATGGGGCCAGAGACTGGGGCATAGGAAGCAACAGTGTCTGGGGCAAAGTCCTTGGCTTCAGCTAGGCCACGGCCTACCACAGGGGACGTTGGCTGCTTGGACGCAGCCATGACAGGCCAGCGTTTCCCTCTGTCTACCACCCTGTAAATGTAGTGGTCCATTTCTCGCCTGGAGAGGGCGCTACTCACTGGAGCAGTCGCAGCACAGTCCCAGTCCGCTCCGGAGGTCACCTTGTAAGTGACGTCATCCTCTCGCGAGGTCGCGTCATCTTGTGTCAGGTCCCGCACAGGAAGTACGTCATCCGCAGGACGGGGTACCGTGAGCTCGACGCTGTCCTTCATGCGGAAGTAGGCGCTGGGATGAGCCTCATCTCCGGACTCCTCCGACACACTGGGAGTCACCACGGCCGTAGGACTGCTACGCAGCTCAGGCCGCACCAGCGCCTGCTGTCGGGAGACATCTGGGCTCACCCGCTCCACATCACAGGTAAGTGGCTCTCTTCTTGCAGCACCGCTGTAGGGGTCCGCCGGTAGGCGCATCACCCCCGCTGAACTGCTATCACGCTCGTCGTCCGACGAGGCAAGTAGGGACATCTCCACAGGGGAATGACATTGGGGCCCCTCGCAGTCACTGGCGGCAATCGGCACGAAGCGGTCCCGCTTCTGCGCCACCAGCGATAGCGATCCCCATCCTCCCTGGGCAGTCACTGTCTCTTCCTTGGGTTCCACCATCGTGAGTTCCGCTTCTGGAACCGGAGTGCATGGACCCCATGAAATGTTTGTTGGGGCGCACGGGCCCTCTGCATGGGTAGCATCGACACGGCCCACATTGCATAGCATAACCGCTGGGTCATCAGGCTTTGCTGACACCAGAGGACCGGCTCTGGCCTCGTCAGGTTCGATCACCTCACCCGGTAGCATTTGGGTTGCGGTCTCTGGAACCGGCTCGGGCCTTGTCTCCATCATCGGGGCTTGGTACACCCCAATGGTAGGCATTAGCGGGCTAGACACAAGATGGCTTGCCCCATTCACAAAGAAAATAGCCCCCCAAACAAGGTCTTCTCCCAGGCATAAACAGTCAGGGCCCAAACACCGCAAGCTGGTGATCCCATCAGTGAGTACATCCAAGAAACCTTCTGGCAGCGAGTAATAGGCAAAGTCCATATCGCCTGCTCTTACTTTATGTATACACGGGCCCAAAAGAAAGGGGTAACTCACTACCACTGGCCCGCCATGTTCCATCAGTCTGAGGTTGCGGCAGCTCGCATCCAGCTCCTCCTTCAGTTTGGGTAAAGCTCTGGGATTGTCTCTCATTGTGCCCTCTCCCTCTGGTGGAGATTAGAGGAGGGGCACTCGGTAGTAAAGCGTGACTCTGGCTTTCACTGTGACCACTCCCTCTGGTGGAGATTAGAGGAGGGTCACTGGGTGTTACCTCATGATGTGGACTCTTCGCTGAGCCAGTCACAGGACAGGGGGCCGCGGCTCCTGCTTTCGTGCCACTTCCTGCACATAGGCGGGGCTCTAGCTTTCGCGCCAGACCCGGCCAAATCTCTGCAAATACTCTGCTCACAGTCTTTTTGCACGCAGCACGTGCGCCATCCAGACTCGGCGGGAACCGCCATTTTAGCTTCTTCGCACCGCGCGGTGCACTATCGCATATAGCAGCCGCATCTTAGGTGAACCCACAATTTTCACTGTAGCGCAACCCTCACTGTTTGGCAGGGAACTCGCTCTCTTGTGAACACTGCAATACATGTAGCCTCTGGCAAGTTTTAAACTCGGCATACCCCAGGCTAGGCAAAACTCTTTCTTTGTATACTGCACACGATGACAGTCCATACACGTGCTCTGCGGTTCATAGTCTGGCTACTGGCTAGTAGTACTCTGGGCTCTTCCCTGTGCAGTACTCGTGTCTCCCCCTCTTGGCTGCCAGTATCGTGGATCCTATCCAGGGGTCCCTCTTAACTGCGTTAACCAGGCCACCCCCAAGGCATCCTGACTACCTGCTTCAGGTTTGACTAGAACAGCAATAGCCTTGTCTCCAGACCTATTCACCCTTTAGGGCAGTCTAGGGTGTGCTTTGCGAGGTTTTTCGTTCTCCTGACTACCCCTAGACTTCCCCCTTTCAGCAGCACTTGTTCTGGAAGCATACTTTCAATCTTTCTGTTTTGCGTCGCTGAAAGCCTGTCCTGATTATCTCAGCAGCGCCTCCAATTGTAACGAGTCTTCCCCCACCCAATCGCAAATAGGGTCTCCTAGGGGAAATGCTACTCTGGTTACAAGGCATAATAGTGTGGCGCACCTGCTGGCTTACAGGACTCCTGAGTCTCCCGCTTGATGGTATTATGGGGAAGGTCAGGACAGGCTTCTGGGGATATACCCAGTACGTACTCACGGTGACAGTGCCTCCATCTATTGTAGGCCCCAGGATATGGGGTGGAATCCCTGGAATAGAACGTCCCACACAAGGATGAGAGATTCCAGTCTCACAACCGCTTCTTTATAATCAGGAACACTTTATTTCCTCTGCAGCACACTCTACAGCATACACAGTCACAGCAGTACTTCTCAGGATAACCCTAGCCTTGCACTCCCAGTCAGGGCCCTGGAAGCAGGCCTAGCTCTTCCACTACCCCCTATCAGAGTAGTGGGAAAAGTCTACCAGCCTCTCCCAAGGGGAGGGCCTCAAGCCTGCCAGGTCCCTGACAGCTCGGTTAGGTAAGACTCAGCTCCTCTCAGGGTAGGAGCAACTGACTCAATACAGGAAATGCAGATCACTAAGACAGATACAACAAGAGCCCGCCCGTGGCCCTTATTGGACACAGGCCTGACTGCACTGCTTTCTCTGCCTCACTGATCTGCAGTGAGTGGGGAGAATCCATCTTAACTCCTGGCAAACCTGCCCTTACCAGAGATTATTGCACAGAAGGGGGACAGAATAATAGCCCAAACCTACCAGGGCTATATTTACAATACATCTGATCTCAGACATGCTATTGGAGAGGATTGATGTTCCTTACAATGCATCTGACTTCAGATATGCTCCTAGAAAGGGTTGGGGTTCTTTACAATGCATCTGATCATTATTGTACTGTATTGTATGTCTTTATTTATATAGCGCCATTAATGTACATAGCGCTTCACAGTAGTAATACACGTGGTAATCAAATAAATAACAGATGATATAAATAACAGATCATGGGAATAAGTGCTTCAGACATAAAAGTAACATTAAGGAAGAGGAGTCACTGCTTCGAGGAGCTTACAGTCTAATTGGTGGGTAGGGAGAACGTACAGAGACAGTAGGAGGGAGTTCTGGTAAGTGCGTCTGCAGGGGGCTAAGCTTTATATCATATGTCCAGTATTATCCACAGTGCTATTCATATGCTTGTTTAAGCAAGTGTGTCTTAAGGTGGGTCTTAAAGGTGGATAGAGAGGGTGCTAGTCGGGTACTGAGGGGAAGGGCATTCCAGAGATGTGGGGCAGTCAGTGAAAAAGGTTTAAGGCGGGAGAGGGCTTTAGATACAAAGGGGGTAGAAAGAAGACATCCTTGAGAAGAACGCAAGAGTCGGGATGGTGTATAACGAGAAATTAGGGCTGAGATGTAAGGCGGGGCAGAAGAATGTAAAGCTTTAAAAGTGAGGAGGAGAATCGAGTGTGAGATGCGGGATTTGATCGGAAGCCAGGAGAGGGATTTCAGAAGGTGAGACACAGAGACAGATTTAGGAAAGAGCAGAGCGATTCTGGCAGCAGCGTTTAGGATAGATTGTAGGGGAGACAGGTGAGAGGCAGGGAGGCCGGACAGCAAGAGGTTACAGTAATCAAGACAGGAGAGAATGAGGGCCTGAGTCAGAGTTTTAGCAGTCGAGCACCAGAGGAATGGGCGTATCTTAGTGATATTGCGGAGGAAAATGCGACAGGTTTTAGAAACATTTTGAATGTGAGAGGAGAATGAGAGAGAAGAGTCCAGTGTGACCCCTAAGCATTGTGCTTGGGTTACTGGGTGAATGATCGTACTTCCAACAGTAATGTGGAAGGAGGTAGTAGGGCCAGATTTGGGAGGATGTATGAGGAGTTCTGTTTTTGCCATGTTGAGTTTAAGGTGACGGAGGGCCATCCAGGATGATATCGCAGAAAGACATTCAGAAACTTTGGTTTTACAGCAGGTGTAAGGTCGGGGGTTGAAAAGTAAATTTGTGTGTAGTCAGCATAGAGGTGATATTTAAACCCAAGAGATGTTATTAGGTCACCTAGAGAGAGTGTGTACAGAGAAAAGAGAAGAGGTCCCAGAACAGAGCCCTGGGGTACCCCCACAGAGAGATCAATAGAGGAGGAAGTGGTGTTAGCAGAAGAGACACTGAAAGTACGATGGGAGAGGTAAGAGGAGATCCAGGATAGAGCTTTGTTCTGAATACCAAGAGTATGGAGAATGTGAAGGAGAAGAGGGTGGTCCACGGTGTCAAATGCTGCAGAGAGGTCGAGTAATATGAGTAGAGTGTAATGACCTCTGTCTTTGGCAGCATGCAGATCATCAGTTATTTTAGTGAGGGCTGTTTCCGTGGAGTGAGCAGTGCGGAAGCCAGATTGTAGAGGGTCTAGAAGAGAATAGGTGTTGAGAAAATGAAGCAAGCGAGAGAAAACAAGACGTTCAAGGATCTTAGAGGCAAAAGGCAGGAGGGAGACAGGTCGATAGTTAGACGGACAGGTAGGGTCAAGCTTGCTGTTTTTGAGTAATGGTATAACTATTGCATGTTTGAAGGAGGAGGGAAAGGTACTAGAGTAGAGGGAGGAGTTTAAAATGTGTGTGAGTGTAGGGATTATAGTAGGACCAAGAGGTTTTAGGATATCGGAAGGAATGGGGTCAAGAGGGCAAGTGGTAGAGGAAGAAGAGGAGATCAACAGTAATACATCCTCCTCTGAGACCGTGGAAAAAAAGTCAAGGAAGGCAGGAGGAGAGTTAGGAAGAGGTGTAGGATGGGAGGAAGAAACAGACGGGATGTTCAGACGTATGGATTCCACCTTTTCCTTAAAATAGTCAGCAAAGTCCTGAGCGGAAATGGAGGAAGAAGAGGTAGCTGAGGGTGGTTTGAGTAGAGCATCAAAGACAGAGAAGAGTTGGCGTGGGTTAGACTTGTGCGTGTTGATTAGTGAAGAAAAGTAGGCTTGTTTAGCTTGCGAGAGGTCAGATTCGAGACATGATAGCATAAATTTGTAGTGAAGGAAGTCTGCGAGAGTATGAGATTTCCTCCAGAGGCGTTCAGAGGAACGGGTGGAGGAACCCAGCATGCGCGTGTGGGAATTTAGCCAGGGTCTGGGGTTAGAAGGGCGAGGACGGCAAAGAGAAAGCGGGGCATGTAGATCAAGAGAGGAGGATAAGGCAGAGTTGTAGTTCCTGACCAGGTTGTCAGGGTCTGTAGCAGAGCGAGGAGAGGGAGGAGCGTAAAGTGGACTCAAATTCAGGTAGGTGAATAGAGCGCAGGTTTCTGCAGAACCGGGGGGTAGATGGAGTTGGAGAAGGGGAGAAGCGAGATAGAGAGAATGAGATGAGGTGATGGTCAGAGAGAGGAAAGGGGGAAATGGAGAAATCAGAGAGAGAAAAGATTTTAGTGAAAACCAGGGTAGTGGCCATCCTTGTGGGTGCTGGCTGCAGTCCACTGTTGAAGGCCAAAAGAAGAGGTTAGAGAGAGAAAGCGGGAAGCCCAAGGGAGAGAGGGGTCATCAATGTGGCAATTGAAGTCCCCAAGGAGAAGAACAGGGAGTCTGAGGAGAGAAAGAAAGAGATTCAGGATTCAAAGTGAGAAAGAAAGGCACAAGGGGAATGAGTAGAGGAAGGTGGTTGATAGATGACTGCCACGTGGACAGGGAGAGGAGAGAAGATCTGGACAGTGTGAGCCTCAAAGGAGGGAAAAGCAAGAGAGGGAGGAATAGGAAGGGTTCGGTAATGGCAGAGAGAGGAGAGCAGGAGCCCCACACCTCCACCCCTGCCATCAGGGTGCGGAGTGTGAGAGAAAGATAAGCCACCATAAGAGAGGGCAGCTTCCAGCGCAGAGTCAGACTGAGTGAGCCAGGTCTCAGTTATAGCAAAGAGAAGCAGAGAGTGAGAGAGAAAGAAGTCATGCAAAGAAAGGAACTTGTTAGAAAGGGAGCGTGCATTCCAAAGAGCACAGGAGAAAGGGAGAGAGGAGGGAGGGTGGCAGGGGATGGGTATGAGGTTGGAGGGGTTAACACCAGGAGTAGAGGTTGCATTTGGCAGGCGAGGACGAGAGCATGTAGGAATAAGGCAGGGACCAGGATTGGGAGAGATATCCCCAGAGATATTATGTGCTATTAGAAAGGGTTGGGGTTCCGTACAATGCATTTGATCCCAGACGTGCTACTAGAGAGGGTTGGGGTTCCTTATAATGCATGTGATCTCAGACACACTATAAGAAAGGGTTGGGGTTTTGTCAAATGCATATAATCTCAGACATGCTATTAGATAGAGTTGGGGTTCCTTATAGTGCATCTGACCTCAGACATGTTTATAGAGAGGGTGTGGGTTCTTTAAAATCTATCTGATCTCAGAAATGCTATTAGAGAAGGTTGGGGTTCCTTACAATGCATCAGATCTCAGACACGCTATTAGAAAGGGTTTGGGGTTCCTTACAATGTATATGATCTCAGGTGCGCTTTTAGAGAGGGTTGAGGTTTCTTACAATGCACCTGATCCCAGACGTGCTATTAGAATGGGGTTGGGGTTCCGTACAATGCACCAGATTTCAGATGTGCTATTAGAGACAATTGGGGTTCCTTATAATGCATGTGATCTCAGACACACTATTAGAAAAAGTTGGAGTTCTATAAAATGCATATAATCTCAGACGCGTTATTAGAGAGAGTTGTGGTTCCTTATAGTGCATCTGATCTCAGACGTGCTAATAGAGAGGGTTTGGGTTCTTTACAATGCATCTGATCTCAGAAATGCTATTAGAGAAGGTTGGGGTTCCTTACAATGCATCTGATCTCAGACACGCTATTAGAATGGGGTTGGGGTTCCTTACAATCCACCTGATCTCAGACACACTATTAGAGAGGGTTGGGGTTCCTTAAAATGCATATAATCTCAGACGTGTTATTAGAGAGAGTTGTGGTTTCTTATAGTGCATCTGACCTCAGACGTGCTATTAGAGAGGGTTGGGGTTCTGCAGAATTTCACAACAGAATTATAGAGTTCCTTCCTTACCCAATAGCAACAAAAAGGTTTAACATCCCTGTTATACATAGACCAAATAATGTATCAACATAAGGCTATCAAAGACTATTTTGTATCTTGATACATAAACCCGATAAAATATTCACACCAGGAAACTTTAAACCTTAAGTGCATAGCAGGAGTTGGTTTATCATCCATTAACCTTTTCCATCACCCTTAAAGAATGGGATAGTAATTAAGAGGTTACAATTTCAGCAAAGCCCTTGATGAAAACCAGCTTTTGTTATACACAGATTAGCATCTATAATTCCACTTATTACAGCCAGGGACTGCAGTAACATGGCCGCATTATGAGCTCAAGATTTCGGAGAGATACAAAGTTCACATGCTTTCATTTAGGCGAGATGTCTTTATTTGGATAATAATGTATTTTGGTAATTGTTTTAGAGAATAGGCTTACATTTATTTACATCTCAAAAATGCTGCAGGTGCCAGGCCAGAATCTCAGTGGGTGCCGTCACAGAAATGCTGGCCACCCTCCCAGCTGCAAGAGGGATCGAGACAAAAGTTCAGTGCATGAAGACTCTAATTGGGATCACTGGGGGTCTTTGTGCTGTACATGTACTATGAAGGTGAAGTCTTGGTATGTATTGTTTGTGAACAGGTTGTTCAGCTCATTCATTTTGGTTTTTCTGCAAGGCCCGCCCCCCCCCCCCACCAATCATTAGTGGGTTTCCCACATCAGACCCCTTAGTTAGCAAGTGATTTATGTTTACTTATTTCTTTTTTTTAAAGGCTGTTTGCGTTTTGTTAAATACACACAACCACACATATAATACAATGACAGACCTCGCTGTGCCAATGTCTCAAAGAGTCACTTATTTAGTGCCGGTGGCACGTGTGCTAATTAAAGGGACCACTGTTGGTGCCAGTACAGCGTTGGAGCACAATTTGGTTGCATAATCATACCCGTGAATTAATAGTGGAGATAAACACATATGTGACTGATTGATCACAATAGTATTACAACATATCTTATCACATGACACCAAGAGATACAGTATATTTGACTTTACATTTTTTAGTAATACTTATACAGTGTGTCACTGTGTATCATAACAAATAGATATGCACATACTTAGATATATAATTACATACTACCTAGTGGTGTAATCCACATCTGTAAGGTAAAATATTTCCATAATGTATAAATTGACACAGTGGGTGATTTATGAAATGGGAATAAAATATGGAGGCTAAGAGGGGCTATTGATGCAAAATTGGTGCAAAGAGCCTCGTTTTTAGTTTGTGTCTAATTGCGTCAGTGTATTCAGATGTTTGTTGCTCCTATTTTTCCCCTTGGCACCGCCTTGCAATTTGGGAAGGGTCAAAAGGAAGAATTATAGGACATACAGATAATAATGAGATGTAGTATAATGAGATGAAGTTTACAAATATTTACAAGCTCTGCTTGTGGTACCCTTGGAAAATTAAAATGGCCACCAAACCAATGCTTGAGGGAAAAATTGCATGTTGTTCATTGGCACACTGACAATTACTTTTACAATGGCCAAGATCAGTCCGAAATATACTGAGACCAAACATATTCCTTTTTCCCCACGGGAGGTGGTGGCTCCCAGATGTAATAATAATAATAAAAAAAAAAGAGGGAACTGATGTTTGCAAAAAAATGGCTTAAAGCTGCAGAAAAGATTAGACAGACATGATTCGTCCAGTGTTTAGATATTGTGCAGCATCACTGAGCAAACCACAGTCTGACCTACGCCTTTTAGAATGTCGCCAACCAATCAGAAGCCATGTTGCTAAGCTGTGTTACAGTAACAATACCAGGTGCAGAGTGGAGCGAACGCCTGGCGCTTATTCCTCCCCCCCACCATGTTCTCGCGCTGACGTGTCTCCGTGCGGGGTGCACCAAGGATCTCACAAGATCAATTTTACGTTTGGTAAATATGTTTACATTACTCGCAATGCTGTGCGGCTTTCATAATTGCAAAGAGTCATGGGAAGGTTCAAGCGTTCCATTAGAAGACTGCAAACAGCAACGTCTAAGGTTTCATCAAAATCAGATGTAACTCTGGTGCTCCAAGGTCATTTGGAAACTAATAGCAAAAACATAAGCCATCATATCCCAACTGAAGCTGCACAGTCCTAATCACAGTGTAAATCGTGCTCAGATACTGAACTGAGGGATGCTTTCACCCCAGCGTGTGCTAGGAAATCTATCTTTTGATTAAGTATAAATGTATCTGCATTGTAGTAGTTAAATTGTGGCACTTTTTTTAAGACCACTTCCCCTTTGGGAAAACCAACACGTGCTGTAAGAATATGCATAAATCAAAGGGAGATTCATTACTCAGTGAGTAAAGACACAGACTCTGTAAACATTGGCACTGGGTTTGAATCAGGGGAACCTGGTTCAAGTTCCAGTGTCTGCTCCTTGTGACCTTGGGCAGGTCACTTTATCTCCCTGTGCCTCAGGCACCAAAACATAGATTGTAATCTCAATGTGCTGCGTACCGCGCACTATACTGTAATTGTGAAGCACTTTGAGTCCCATTGGGAGAAAAGCGCTATATGAAATAAAGTTATTATTATTAAAGTAGAATTCTTCACAAAGTATATTAGCAGCAAGTTATTCAATATTCCTTCCTTGAATGTGATTTGTAAAAAAAACACAAAAAGGCTGCTGTGATTGGTGATATGACAACCTTTGTTTGTACTATACATACTGTATGTGAAACATTTGCTATATGTAAGGTTTTCGCTGCTTTGAAATATCAATTATGCAAGATTAAGACTAGAATATTGATGTCAACAAGAAATTAGCAAATCCATGGAATTAGAAGTGGTGTGTTAGATAATTCATAACCCAAAGCAGGTTTCTTTAACAAGTTTTCCTACGGGACCGAAATTACAAACAGGAGGGCCACAAGTAGGGTTGCCAGGTGGCTTCTGCAAAAATACTGGACACAATGGTGAAAGGTGCGATGCGCTCGAGGCACACACATCCACCTCTCTCTCCGCTCCATGCTGTTTCCTCCTCTCCTTGGCCCCACCCCAGGCTCCTTACCATTCCTCCTGCTTGGCTACTGCTGGGTAATGCAGCCAATTAGGATGGAGGAAGCTGCCCAGCCTCCTAGCAAGAGCCCTGCTCAGGGAAATCCTGTGGCGCCCCAAGCCCGTCAGGTCACTATGTCCAAAGAGATAATACCGGACACATACATGTCCAGTATTATATCTCATTTTTTACTGGGCAGTATCCAAATACAGGACAGTACGGTTCAATACTGGACACCTGGCAACCCTAGCCACAAGAACAATGTAGTGTAAGTTTAAATATTATACTTACATTTTTCAAACATCAATATTAACTGTATCATATATATATATTTGTATTAACCCTGCTCAGATGTGAGTTTGCACTTAACTGCATTACATTAGCAAAACTAGACTGTACAAGAGCCAGTCTGTGACCCTTTGCAGGTCAGATTTGGCCAATGGAAACAAGTAGAAGAGCCCTGGCCATTAAAGCTTCTACTAATCATGTAATTATTCCTCAAAGCCCCTGCTGACATAATTCATGCTGAAGTAGGGAAACTTTTGAAGCGGTGAACCACTTTTTGGTACTTGATATACGGATCACATCATGTGCATTTATGGTGGGCTACATTGAACATGACATCCTTCTAGATCAGTGTTTCTCAAACCTCTCCTTGAGGATCCAGCCATGCCAGGTTGTAGGAATAACCAATGCACAGAGGTGAGTGGACCTAATTTGCATATGAATAGAATGTTGGGGGTTCCCTCGGAAACTTGACCTCAGTGCCGTAATGAGAGGTTTGAGGACCAGTGTTCTAGATCAGAGGTTCCCAACTCCAGTCCTCAAGGACCACTAACAGTGCAGGTTTTAAGGCTATCCTCTCATTAGCACAGATAGCCCAATAATTTTGACTGAACCACGTGTGCTGAAACAGGGCCATACTTAAAACCTGCACTGTTAGTGGTTCTGGAGGACTGGAGTTGTCAACCTCTGTTCTAGATGATTTCATCAACATCCACGTTTGCTGAACAATTGGAAGACACGAGAGGAGGCGCTAATAACACTAAAGCATCTTAATCAGTTGTGGCTGCAGTATTAATGTATAAGTTCTTAGAGCAATGATTCTCTGGTGTGGTGTGTCACATCCCCACCCAAGATAGATGTCATGATAATTTACAGAGCTGTTATCATTGACACAATGAGCCTCCTTCCCTATAAACAGCTAATAGAGCTCTTTGGAATGTTCCGCTCATCCATAATTATTAGGGACCTCATCGTACATTTCAAGCTGACAATCTGGCATACAGATTTAACTGACATCATGAAATATAACTGGGTTATTGTACTAGGGACTTTTGCGGCCAATGAGGAATTTCAGCAGAAAACGGCCTGATCGGCTGCTTTTGCTAATATAGAATAAGTGCCTTAGTGTTAACAGAAAATGTTTAGAGGATGTACAAAATACAACCTTAAACTTAAAAAAGAAAAACCTTTCCAGGTATTATTTAGCATGGGTGTCATTACGTAAAAAAAGGTTGAAAACTACTGTCCAAACGCATGTTAAATAAAGATGCTTAACTTGCAATATGTTGCAATGAACCCGATTTAAATCCTAGTGAGTGCTCGTTATCTCTCTGAATCTCAGGCACCAAAGCAGAGATTGCAATATCTTTGGGGCAGAAACTTGTTGTGCCTTCAAAATTCTATGTACTGCACTGCATACACTGTCATCGCATAAGGCTGGGGCCATGGTGCCGCAGACAGTGCGGACGCATCCGCATGCTGAGCAATCAGATTGCCTTAAGGCAGTGATCGCGTCCATTCAGCATGCAGGCACGTGCGCACGGAAGCGGACGGGGCACACGCTGCGCAAGAAATCAGTTGAAACTGATTTCTTGGCGTGACAGGCCTGTCACGTAAGCGGTTCACCCAATGAGGGCGAACCAGCTCCGTGACGCCCCTAGGCACGCCCCCCACGGCCCATCCACCATGGCCAGGGAAAGCACCCACTTCACGCGGGTCACTTCCCAGCCTCCGCAAGCCTCCGTGCGGGCGTAGGCAACATGGCCACAGCCTAAGAAACAAATACTAATATTATGTAATGGTATAACAATAATAATAATAATAACAATAATAATAAACTATACAGACCTAATACAATAATTCAACATTTTAAATTGACTTGCCATTGGAAAGAGGAAAAGATAACAGCTTACAGCACTTATTTTAGTATATGTTAGTAACAGTGAATGTGCCTGTAAGGGAATTGTATATATGCAACAGTAAACTTGTACTATAGTCGTGCTAGGACCCTATAGGACAGGCTCATAGTATGGGTGGTCTATTAAGAGCATAACAAAAATTAGGCAGGCTTCGTGGAAAATGGTTCTCTGCATTCATTGAGGTTTTGCATATGATTCCAAAATCTTTGATTTCCTAATGATCTCAGCCCAGTGTTGCCCGCCCCCAGAACTGTATTAGAAAGCAGATCACTTTGGTTTATGTATTCTATAAAAAGGAAGAGGTAAGGAAAGGACTCTTCTAGCAAGATGTATTAACAATACAGCATGTCAAGGACTAACTAATTCCTTTATCATCTGTGTGACGAGCACAAGTTCTTCTAGAACGGAGCTCTGTACATTTTAAGAGGTTGTTTCCTATGTGAGTAGGTTTAATGCTGACTCTGAAGTGGCAGTTTCATTAACGTTCAAAAAGTGGGGGGGAAATCAAAAGGTTCACAACACGGAAATGGTTACATTACATATTATGATCTGGACCCAAATTCAGCTTGAGAATGTTTCACTTTTCCAAAAAAGTTTGAAACTTTGCAACAGGTTCGCTACGGCTTCTCAGCTCACAAATGTTGGGCAAAATTAACACGGTTGAAACGAAATTCGACAATTTATTTTGATATAAAACGTTGACATTTTCAATCGATACTGTTGAGAGGAGAATAGATGTGACCCTCCCATGCCGGCTCCTTGGGGGTGTACATCAGTGCCTCTGTTATTGGCTACTCAGAAGGCTTTACCTTATTCAGGCTGCAGGCTTCGTGTGGCCAGGCAATGAGGTAGCAAAGGTGGAAATGATGGGCGCCAGAAACATTTGTAGTATGAACAACACTCTTTATTTATGCCCCTTGTTACTAGGGCTCTTCTCATTCATACACGGTACACAGTAGTATAGATTGATGTTGTCCGTATCATCCCGCTCGTCTGTATTCTTAACAGGTGCATCCCCAGGCTCCCTCACTTAACAGCTTGGGGAGGTGCGGGCACGACTGGATTCTCCTTAATTGACCTGACCCCGTTCTGCATAGCATCCGTTACGCCCTGTCACTATGGGTCCTTTGTTGGGCCCTGGACAACTCACTATAGCTAGGAGATCTACGCCCCATTCTTGTCTCTCGTCAGACTAGAATTGATAATGATCCTATGGCACCCGGGGGCCCTCCTGATGGGAACCTCTGTGGCGTGCCTGCCTCCTCTTCTGTCAACCGCTGGATTCAACATGGCCCTATCTCGGGACCCTACCTGAAGGGGCACTGTCCCTATCTAGAACATAATAAACAGGGATGGGTCTGTCCAATACACTCAGGGACATACTTCTTAACTATATACACTGAGGCTCTTCCGCTCTTACTCTCCAGGAACCTAACTCCTCTCGAACCGTCTCCTTCCTATACATACACCCTGTGATGTCCCTGTTTCCAGGTAACACTTGACTTATTATCCGCTGACACCCCCAATCCTGCATAATGGAGAGAGAGGTGGAGAGAGAGAGAGAGAGAGAGAGAGAGAGAGAGAGAGAGAGAGAGAGAGAGAGAGAGAGAGAGAGAGAGAGAGGTGGAGAGAGGTGGAGAGAGGTGGAGAGAGGTGGAGAGAGAGAGAGGTGGAGAGAGAGAGAGAGAGGTGGAGAGAGAGAGAGAGGTGGAGAGAGAGAGGTGGAGAGAGAGAGAGGTGGAGAGAGAGAGGTGGAGAGAGAGAGAGAGAGGTGGAGAGAGAGAGAGAGGTGGAGAGAGAGAGAGGTGGAGAGAGAGAGAGAGATGGAGAGAGAGAGAGGTGGAGAGAGAGAGAGAGAGAGAGAGAGGTGGAGAGAGAGAGAGAGAGAGGGGGGTGGAGAGAGAGAGAGGGGGGGTGGAGAGAGAGAGAGGGGTGGAGAGAGAGAGGTTTACTTGTCAAACTGCTGGCAAATGTAAAAAAATATATATATATTCACAAATCAAAGTAAATGGCAATTTACACGTCATTCGCAAACCAAAATCAATACAAAGTAACTAGATATTGCAATTAGCCTAGGTGACGCAATAATAGTTTATTGGGTCTCTGTTCTTTATGGAAAATAAGTTACAGTAGGCTGTTTACCAACTTGTATATATAATGTACAGTATGTATATCTTTATTTGTATAGCACCCTCCATGTACATAGAGCTTCACTACAGTATCAGATGCAAAAACAAAAGCATTAAATGCATAATAGGAATAAGCACTTCAAACATAGATGTAATGTCAGTCATGAAATTGCCATTGCATACGTTCTTTATAGTGTCGCGTGTGCATTTCCAGACGTGCAGCTCAACACCGTCAGTTTGTGACTGACACACTAGGTCACAAGGTACTGAACGTGCTATTTCCAAAAGTGTAGAATTGGACAGTGCCCCCCCCTGGTGGCAGGTCCCTTTCATTAGCATCATGATGAATCTTCACCCTGGGAAAATCAAGAAAGTGCCTTTGCATTTCACAGCAGACGACTGCAGTTAGTCGCAGAAGTAAACACATCATGAGTGCAGTTGATTTTCCCACAGTGCACGTACTATGCACCCTCATTAACCGTTTCAGGGATAAAGGGTTCAACAACGCACTGCAAATGAACCCCTCCAATGCTGGGAAAACCTGCATGCATTACATAGGAACTAGAGATGTAGAAACTTGCCCAAATTACATTCGCCAACTTTCAAAAATGTTAGAAAATTCACAAAACTTTCACTTGACCCAAACTAGGTCAGGGCAAAATTTAAATTTTGCCCCATCCAAAAGTTCTGGCGAAATGGCTAATTTCACCAGAGACTCTACAATCGCACAATATCTAGACTTTGACATATACCTTTTGCTGGAGAGGACGAGAAAAGAGAAGAAAAAGCCATATTTCAAGGTCTGGAATGGACATTTACAAGAACTTGGCATGCTACTTATAAACTTGTGAAGTGTGAATTTGTTTTCCTGCAAAAATATGGGAAATTTTGCAAGGTTTGTGAATTTGGGCAAAAAGTACAGTATGCAGATCTCTAACAGGAGCTTGCAAGCAGAAATACTCCCACATTATAAGCCTGTTTTCTCTACTTAGGTCTATATTCACTAAGGATGCTAAGGTATAACATATGAATGGGAATAAAGGTGTGCTAAAGCTTAGCACCCTTTTTATTTATTTATAAAATGTTTTAACAGGAAGTACAGTAATACATTGAGAGTTACCTCTCGTTTTCAAATATGTCCTGGGCACAGAGTTATGAGACTAATACATGGTTACAAATACATAGTTACATTAAGTGAGCAGGGTTATACATTATATACAAGACATTGCATGCACAGTAAGAGATAATAGATGTTATAGGCGTATGTAACAGTTACAGACCACATTAAAATGTGACAGCTTTAGTTTTGAAAGAACTTAGACTGGTGGTGGCTGGGAGAGTCTCCGGTAGATTGTTCCAGTTTTGGGGTGCACTGTGGATCTGTGGATCTGGGCCTTAGTCTGAAGCCTTTGACCCTATGTGATCTTTTATTCTGCTTTTCCAGTTGATATATCATAGAACAAGACACCTCAGAGTACCACTTTTTCTTTATTTGGAACCCTAAAAATCACTTTCCATCTTAAAACACCCCCCAGGGCTTGAGGCCCCAAAGGTCTATCCTTTGCTCCCCTACTCCCTGGTGGAATAAAGGATAGTATCCCACTCCCTTGCAGGAGGGGAAGGAAGGTGGCCAGAGCCCTGGCTCCACACTTCCAACCACTGGTAAATGTAGCTCTGCAGCCCCTTTTGTACCCAGGGGGAGGGTCCTACGTCCGAGTCCCTGATAGGGCAGTACACAGGCCTCAGGCCCACCCCCTCTGTCCCTCCAGGGAGTTGTTTACTGCAGTGGAACCCAGATTAACCCTAACACTGCCTACACTTGTACCAGGGCTTATGTGTTAGGCAGGGCAGATTAGTAGCCAAGAGGATACATGGCTGCACATGCATTCACTAAACTTTCACTTGAGAAGGACTTTTGAATACGTACCCTGAATTTCGTCCCACTTTCCTAAGTGTGTGATGCTTCTAAGTTGTTTTCTGCCTGTACCCTACTAGGTATCTGAAAGCCTCTGTAATGTCCCAGTTCTCTTATTTCCAGATTGTAGATGTTGAGATCTAGAATTCCATCAGTAAAATGTCCAACCCCAGCAAAAAGGTTGAGTCAGACCCATATTTGCAAAGCAGTGCTACTCCATAAGACACCTTCCCGCCCGGTCCAATCAAGTGAATCCATTGTAAATTGTTCTACAGCCAGGAAGGTGTCTTAAGGAGTAACAATAGACAGAAAACCCCAATCCTACATTCAACGCAACAAATTACTCAGTATATTACTCTCTGTTTTTTCTTATTTGTTCTTCTCATGAATATGGGTCACTTAGTTAAATCCTTTGGCCAAAACATTTGCAGTCTGTAACCACGTCACGGTCGACCCCTGAGCAGATCCTACACTACCTATTTTGTACTGTATTTTGTATGTTTCCCACTGTATAGCGAGAAGGGGAACAGAAACAACACTATAGCCAGCAGTATGGTATGCGTGACGTGTATGCGCTGTCTAAAGGGTTAAAATGAAGAAGTACTGAGTGTGTCATAAGGAGTAACACTGCTTGGTAAATATGGCCCCCTATGGCTCATTCACTTGGGTGGGGTAGTAAGGTGTCTTTCAGCAAGGAAGGTACCACTTATTAGTAAATATGGCCCTAAAGGGGTCACTTATTAAACGGAGATAGCGCCCATTGGGGGAACTATCACATGGAAACTCATTGGGCATTTCCGTGCAACAGTGCCCCGATCGGCATCATCGCAGTTTAATGATTGACCCTTTAAGTCTCTCACATGCATTGCAAGCCCTTCCAGTGTGCAAAGGGTTAAAGCAAGAAATAAATAAGTCTGCGGACGTTATTTTCCTCCGAGCTTGACCTGTATTCTCAACGTAAATTATATGCAAAGACAACGTCTGCTCTGTATCTCATTAGGAGAGGCTTAAAGTTATGTTATTATAGTATAATATTGTGCTATCTCAATAATGGAACATTAAATACGTCTTAGCGTTACCCCCATCCAGACCTTGAAATAGGTGTTTAAAGAAACAAAACATGAAATCCTATATGGGTTTTTGAAAATAAATCAATTCTGTAGTATTAGATAAAAGTGACTGTTTTTTGTTTTTATTCAACCCTTAATTTTTTATGAGTTTTAAAGCATCCTTTGATTTCTATAGCAGGTTTAAGCCCACCTCCCAAGCAGTGCAAGAGCTTTGCAACACTTTCCTGTTTTGGATAATTTGTTGAAAATGTTCCCAGCCATTTGAGCTGTAAAATTTTATAACAGATACTGTTACCTTAGTAATGAAAGGATACACTGTAGCTACTGAGTTACACTGACTGAAGCAGCCATTATGTTAGGCACACAATAAGGATTTTTCCAGATTTATAAAAGGAGCACCAAATGATTGCCAGCTTATGTAAGAATGCATAATTATACATTGCCACATGCTTTACATATTAAAAAAAAAATACGAATAATAAAAGTGTGTGTGTGCCGAGCACGTGCATTTTAAGTGAAACTTCTTTGTGTTTTGTCACTGTTTTGTCATAGAAATTGTATTTGTGATGATGTTTTTAATTAAAAATCAAAACACAATTTCAGTCCCAAAACGCAAAGACGTTTGACTTAGAACGCGTGTGCGTGACACACACCCCTGTTTTACCTATTTGCACTTCTATATGTATATTAACTGTAAATTCCTCGTGTGCGTGTGCGTGTCTGTGTGTGTGTGTCTCTGTGTATGTGTGTGTCTCTGTGTGTGGTGTGTGTCTGTGTGTATGTGTCTTTGTGTGTCTCTACTGCGCAGGCACGCCGAGCCGTTGGCTACCTCGCAGGCACGCCGAGCCGGCGGCTATTGCGCAGGCGCACCGAGCGCGGTGAAGCCTCCGCATGCACGCAGAGCTGTCAACACTGACGGCCTCTTCTGCCAGCACAGTAATGTCACTTCCGTGGCTGCACCTCCGTCACCATGAAGGTGATTTACTCCAAGGGAAAAGTTCCATTTGGTAGGTGCCAGCTAAGAAGTTTCACTTCAAAAAGTTGGAAAGTAGCATTGCTGCTTTAACTCAAGTTGAGAAAGAGAGAGGAGCGGAAGGGGACATGACGCTATGTCGGTTAAATCATACCTACAGTACAGCGACTGTGACGTTACACCCATCGGGACTCTGTAAAAGCCCTATTTCAGGGACTGAATATGAATAACACAAAGTGTAGGGATGACCTAATTTTGTTATGATAATGCCTCATTTGCATGTTACTATTACTAACGGCCGTTATAGTTAACGCAATGCTCGTTACGGGAGGAAACATGACTTAGCAGGGCATTCTTGTCCTGTGCAGATACACCTCTGGCCTTAACGTGATGTTACTGTAAGTTGGGCTGACGTCACATTAAGTGGATGTATCAGAGCTTTGTGGATCAGGGCCAAAGTGTCAGCAAAGTACAAAGCAACAACTTATTTTCCATTCAGTAAAAAACCCAGAGAAACAAACAAACTATACAGCGGGTTTGTTGCTTGTTTGCGTACATTATTAAGCGATCAAGACATTTTCTTGGCAGTGATTCGCAACTTTAATTACTTTGCCTGTGATTGGTGAAGTAGGTCCGAGCTTCTCAAGATCGGAGATATGTATTAATTGGAAAGGAATTATTTTAAAAATACCACTGCCGACCTCTTGGGAGCAAAACATTTTTTTTAGATTTAAATTAAATTAACGTGGTTTTTTTTTTGGTTTTTTTGGTGGGAGAAAAAGCAAATGGCTTTTATTCCAAATATTAACCCCATTGCCGACAGAAATAGTATGGCACTGGCAGTGCCACACTGTACGTTTCCGGACAAACTGACGGGACGCACAAAGTGACGCAGAGTTCACATGAGGCCGTTTGCGCCTGTTTCTGGAACACTGCTCATCTTTGGGACATTTTGAGATGTACCCTCGATGGTTTCAACGCTGCTGGCTAGTGAGGCCGTGAAGATATGCTTTTACCACTCATTTATTGGCACTGGGAGTGAATCCGAAACTTGCCAGGATGAGATACAAGTAGCGATGTGAATTTTCAACTATTTTTTTCAAAGAAGGTGAGATTTTCCATTCTTGTTCAATGAAAAGTTTTGAGATAATTGTCATGCTTCAGGGGGAAGGGTTAATTAGACAAGTATTAGAGGTCAATGTACAAGGTCACATGGCCCTTTATACAACTTATCAATGTGATTGGCTTCATCAGAAATGCTCAATCCCTCTTAAAATAAAATGTACACTTATATCTTTGTGAGAAAGCATTTCTATTTAGTAGGGATCTTTTTAACTCTAACTTTATCTGGTAATTATTGTTCTTTTCCTTCACTTTTTTCTATATTATCTTTATACTAACAATAATAAATAAAATAAAAAAGGAGAAAAATAGATCAACAGTATTTCGGTCTATACAATAGATTGGGAAGAGTCGTATAACAATAGGTAAAAATGAAAATACAAAACCTCCCAAGGAGTTGGTTATGATGGAGTTAAAAAAAATATGTTAAAAATATTTATACAGTACTTGTCTAATTGCAAATTAAATAGTGTCAATCATCCATTTTTAACCCATTAAACATGCTACTGCTGCGAGTTCATTTTGATCGTAGGTGGGAATACCCCTTTAAGTGAACAATGTACCTTTACTGTGCCAGCTTCGCAATTGATTGTTCAACGATAATAGAAGGTACACAGAACAAACAAATTTTGGATTGGATTGTGTATTATTCCCTAACAGTCGGAGGTCTCCTTTTCCTCGTTACTTTGAAAATCATACCACGGGGGGACCCCGTTGGATGTAACAATACCTTGAGCGCGTGTGGGTGGTAAATTACAATGCTTTCACAATCCTTTTGTGAGGAGATAATTGTAAGGTCAGCAACAGGTCCTGGTGTTCAAAAGACACAGTCCTAAATCATGAAATTGCACCCTTAAGTGGGCAAAGAGCGCGGCTAAGTGGAATTAAGTGAGTAATTTGAATATTCTGTTCCAACTAACTAAGTGGATTTTCTTTCTCCAGTGGGGGCTCTTAATTAGCTCCTTTGCTGCTTCAGAGACCGACTGTTACACTGTAAAATAAAAAACCTCTGGGAGAGCATAATAAAGATAATAGTTATTATTCTTTTTTTGGGGCAGGGAATGTGGGCAGCGTTGTACATACATAGCACACTGCTACAGCCCTGCTTTAATGATCCGGGATTTAGGCACCAAATCAGATTGTAAACTCTTTGGAACGTGGACTCATTGTGCCTGCAAAATCCTATGTGCAGCATTGCATACACTGGCAATGCTACAAAAGAAAAAGATATTATTATCCTGCATCCTTCATTATGATTGTGGGTGCAGTTTGACATAGCGATGATGTCATGGGGTCTGGCACTGCAGGTGTCCCATGATGTCATAGCTATGTCATATATTTTATTTGCTCGTTTTTTTGCTGACAGGAAGAGGAGGAATCTTCCTGGTCCGTGCCGCCATCGGTGATGTCGCGATCACGGGATCCCTCCTGAGGAGCAGTCGCATGACAGCCACGTACCGGAAAGGCTGTGGCACTCCGATGCCACGGCTCCTCCGTCACTCCAAGGGTTAATCAGAAGCGGAAGCTACACTGCCGGCATGCGTTACCCAGAAATAAAGATAATGGGGGTCCACGTATTGTCACAGAATAAAGTGTGTTTAAAAGGACCGCTCCAATTCTTGGAGCAGCCCACGGTTAAGGATCCGTTTCTGCTGCAGAATGACCGGCTTCCCATGCTTCAAATCTTAGATAAAAGGTGAAAAGACTGGTGCATAGAGACGCAGACTGCGATACATCTCATTACAATGTGTGCACCATGTAACTCCTCCCCAACTCCTCCTACTGACGCTCGCTGAAATCACAAGCTGAGGTACATGCGCCCAAATTGCAGCCAGGATTAAAAAACACCCCAGTTTTGATACATAGAGAGTTATTCTTTGATAGTGCCGACTAGGGTACTATGGAACGGCAACTCCCATTGGAGTCAATAGGCGTTTCAGTGCGATAGTTCCCCCGATCAGCACTATCGCAGCTTAATGAGTAACCCCCAGACACCCCAATCATTGACTGAATACAAATCCCCTGGGAATTGAGGCCGCAGTGAGAGAATGACAATGCTTGTTAATGCCTCGTACTATTACAGATTGGTTGGACAAAAGAGAAGTCAAACAAATCCTGTGGAGCAAACTTTACCCCACATGCGGTTTATCCCGGTGGCGTGCAGTGGGACAGCTCATGCGGCTGTTTAACCTCATTAAACGTTTTATTGGGAGGGGTATTGAAATGGTTACTTGATAACTTTTACGAGTTTACCTCTATTTTTAATGATGAGGGGCGTGAAGGAGGAAGGAAATCCGGGAGAGAAAAAAAAAAAAAAGATAGCCGGCAACATGAACCTTTTTGTAACCCCTGTGCTGTGTGAGGAAAACCTTATAATAGTAATATTTTTCTTATATAGCACTACATTGTACACAGATCATTTTGAAAAAGCAAGAACCAAATCCGAAGAGCTTACAATATCCCAGTAACTTGCCCAAGGTCACCAAGAGGTGACACCAAGAATGGACTGATTCACCCACTTCAAAGGCAGTGACATTACCATTTTTTTCTACCTGACCACGGATTTTTGCTCCCACTGTGCTAATTAGATTGCAAGCTTTCTTGGCAAGTGACTCCTCCAAGTTTCTTTTTATGTAGGGTGACCATATTTGTCTGGACAAATGTCACGCATGCGCAAAGAACGCATAGGCAGTATGACCACTGCGGTCATTCTCCCTCCAACAGAGGTAAAGAGAAGTTTCACAGTTTAGTGTTAGGACCTACAAATTTTGTTATGCCTTGACGCGGCTTGCACACCTATAACTCTTTGGCCAAGGGGCTTAATTAAATGACCCTTACTCCTGAGAATATTATTATTGAAGTATTTAACTATATTTACTTGGTATTTTGTCACATTGGATGTAGCATTGGGCTTTTCAGTTTTCAGCATTTCAACCAAATCTCTTCTTTGTGGTTGAAAGCCTATAAATGCCAATAGAGGGCAATTTCCTGTAATATATATATATATATATTATATATATATATATTGATCCATAGTCATTACAGAAAAAGCACAAACCTCACTCTGAAAAATCTACCGTTATTGACGAATTGATTTTCATAATAAGCAGATTCCATATTGTATCCATTTCTTGTCCGCTAAAGGTTAATTAGAATGTATTGGTTATTTGGACACACTGCACAGTTCTATCATTCATTTGTGTTCCTTTGATATCCCATTGCAATATATAACATCATAAGACAATTTCTAAGGCGCAGTTCTACTTCCCAGGTTCAATTTTGTTGCTTTACTTCGAGATACCAAAACTTTTTTTCTTCTCCTTGCTGTACTTTTTGTGTTATAGAGAAATGGTTATCCAGTATCATTCTGGTTGCTCTTAAAAATGACAATTTGAACCATTAGCAAACAAATGCTGGTAATCAATGGGGATTTTATTTATTTGAAGAAGAAAAAATCTGCTGTGCAATAGTATTTTTTGCCCCAGTTTTTCAGCCAGTAGACATTGATAGATGACCCTCTTTGCATCTCAACCCAATCCCTGCATCTGCTACCGAGTTATTTACTTACTTGGATACAAGTATTTAACTAGCGCCCAATGAAGTTAGTATATATTGTATATTCCATGTTATTTGTTTGGAATTGGGTTTAGATCTAATTTTGAAAAACTATTGCACTGTAAAAGAAACATGTAAATGTGCTCGACGGCTAAGAAGAGCTTTATTCCATCCTGGAAACATGTTCAGCACAATCAGTATGGCCGCCTTTTTGCTTATGTATAAGAATTGAATAGCATGTTTATATTGCACCGGCAGCGTGGGGGGAATGTCGTTTTAATGATCCCCAAAGACCTGGCAATCTTGGCAACATTGGCAAATAAAGCTGGAGAAAATTCTTAACCGAATCGTAGAAACCTGAAACAGGAAATACTCCAGTGACATCCAACCTTGAGGATTAATCACTCAAATGATATAGCCGTTAGCGACTATTTACTGCATGTGGGCTGTGTTTTATTAGAAGATTATTTAAGATTAGAAGCACTAAAATGTCAACGAACGTTTACTTTAATGTAGTCATATGATTGAACTACTGTGGGTCTAATATAACACCAATAGGTAATTTTAAGGCGTTGTACCTATAAAGTTAACGTTGCATCATTGTGCTAACAAAAAAATAACTAAACATAGGGTTTTATGAGTTAAAACGTGCAGTGCTTAATGTCCCATGACATAAAAAAAAATTCCACAGGAGGTAATATTAGTTTTAACTACTTTATTGCAGAAGGGCTCAACATCAAACCACTACTAAACTGTACAAAGGTGAACCATTCTTTTTTTTTCTTTGTATGGGAGATCATCAAAAAAATTAACTTTTGCCTAAATAAAAAGTCAGATTATTTGCAAAGTACTGTAAACATGGACAAGTTTGCACATCCCCCCAAAAAGCAATATATCCATCATATTTAGGATTTACTTCATTATTTTTTTTAAGACCGTCACTGCCAGATGGATCTAGCATCAGAGCAGCGGATGTGAATGCGAAGAACCAGGACTGGATCATTATCACACTGATTACCTGGAGTCAATTGGCAGGTATGTGCATAAGTTAATTGTAGACAGGTGGCAACGTTATGTCCTTCACTCTCTCAAGGTCATCCAGGTTCATTGAGATGAACACAGACAGAGCCTTCTTGGAAACGCGGCGGCTCCACTGTAGCTATTCGTGGCTAATGGTGAGAGGGTTATTTTCTGGCGTCAGGTGTAATAAACAGAAATAGCCTGTGTTTACATACCTTTATTTGTTGAGTGTGCTTTGTCTTAATTGGCCGTATGAGCCATCATAAAATGCGATGGGAAACAGTATGCCTTCTACCTGTCCAGCTCAACCCCAAACCTTTCCCCTACTAATAGGATAGCTGAAGGTCAAATGTTATTTGAAGTTTACAAAAAATAATATTTGTGAGGTAAACCCTCTTTTATTTTAACTGAACCCTTTGGGAAGCAGAAGGATCATCCTACTCTTTACCGGGAAAATCACTTGGTTATAAGAACATTGGCTTTCCCATCAATTCGGAGAGCGTCGGTATAATGTCTGCCGTACCATCATTCTTTGGCTGTCACCTTTGGCCAAAGCGCTATCAGAAGAAAGTAATGGTGTTGTGCCCGGTCTCAGGGTGGAGAAATCCTGTTAAATAAGAATTGGCCCATACTTTTCAAAAGGTTTTGTCAGGCTGTGCTTATGTCGTAAGAAAATAAAGGGGGCAATGGATTGCTGGCCCCTCTGGCAGTGAGAAGGGTTGGTATGGGCCTCATTAAAAAAGAAAAAGAGTTTGGGTTTGTAAAAATAAAGCATTGGTACTGTGTACCCTATTGCAGGGGTGCCTAACTCCAGTCCTCAAGCCTCTCCCCCCACCCCGCCCCCCCAACAAGTCAGGTTTTTAGGATATCCCTGCTTCAGCACAAGTGGCTTAGTCGAAAACTAAGCCTCTTATTGAGCCTCCTGTGCTGAAGCAAGGATTGATTGAGCCACCCGTGCTGAAGCAGGGATATTCTGAAAACCTGACCTGTTGGGGGGGATTGAGGACTGGAGTTGAGCACCCCTGCCTTATTGCATTCCGGTTTTAGGGTTTAACCGAAAAACACCACCTACTGATCATCTTTCACTTCCGGTTAAAAGCGATACAAAAACAGAAATGATGCATCATTTCCGACTGCGTCTCACCTCTTGTAGCAGCTCATCCACAGGTAGAAGATAAGAGCGACATGAGGGGAGTATGGAACATGATCAAAAGTGCACAGATATGCACAGAATTTACAACACCGGTGCCATTTTTTTTTGCCATTGTTAACATTGATAAACACTGATTTTATCAATAAGATGAGTCAAGCGGGGCAAAAAAGGAATCAAGAACATGCAACTTGAGATGCCCCTAATCCAAGGGGAAATAAGTTAAAGGCAATAAAAGCATGGGTGCTACAGGCAGGACCCCTAGTCAGGGCACTGTCATGAATGGAAAAAAAATGGGAAGCCGTGCACACCAGGGCGAGGATGCTAACTGATTAATACAAAAAAGGCATTTAATGACTAAAAACAGTCACAAAAATCCAACGTTTCTGTGATGACCACATTCATGGCTTCCCCATTTTTTTCCATCAATAAGATGAGGACACAGGGGGGGGGAAATCAGATTTTTCAAAAATTAAACACAAACCCAGAATCCCTACATATAATTAAAGAATTAGGCAAGATTTTCTCCAAGGAGGACAAGCATTGGGAAGCATAGAAAACATAATTGCAGTGCAGTATGTTAGTTTAAGTTAAGGGCGGACGATAAATAAAACAAAAACCTAAAAAAATTAATTTGCCTTTTACATTTTGTCAGAAGACCTGGACTTACCTTTTAATAAAACCTTGTGGAATTGATTATATTATCTTTGAAATCATATACTGTATGTACATGCATTTATGTATTTCTATTTTTTGATAGTCCTTTCTCATATACAAACTTTGTTTGTTTTTTAGAGCTTCATTTTATAGAATATGTTTTTTTTAAAACTTACATAAAAAATAGTGCTTAAAAAAAAAGATCACAGACTTCCAGGAAACCGAGCAATATTATTCTCTGCACATTTACAGTAAGTCATTACATGAAATAAAATATTTAACCCCTCTTTACTCCTTAATGAGCCAGCCACTTAAAAAAAATAGCTGGCTCCTACAGCTGAGGAGTCAGGTACACTTAATTACATATAACAGATGTGAACTGTCCTATATATGAATCAGGATTACAGACACGTTGCAATGACTAAACCACTTTTAAGAGTGAGTGAGTGTTATTTTTCCCACTTTCCAGAAAATTGTGCAGCCTGAAACATCTCAGGTAGAAAATGCTTATGTATTGAATTTCCCCCCCAAAGAATACCATCTTGATTTTTCACTTACATTTCCCCTAAAGAAAAGTTAGGATAAGTAACTCTTAATGTTTCAGGCCCCCACTACAGACATAATTATGGTTCAGAGTATGGTGGCCTGTAGGTAGTATAATCGCTTAGTCTTGGAAGTGGATCCAGATACAGTGGGGGTGATGTATCAAGGCAAATGTGGAGAAAAATGTTTGCACATTGCGTCATTTTTCATGTTGCGTCTCTTTGCTTCAATGTCCTTGCTCCAAGTTTAGTGCTGTTTGTGTCACCTTGCAATTTGGGGAGTGACGATAGGAGGCTTTAGGGAGGAGTTACATGACACACAGATTATAATGAGATGTAGCAAACTCTGCATGTCACTTTTATCCTGCATTTGGGTCAAATAAGATCCGCCAGGTCTGAGGTGGCATAAACTTTTCTGGTCAACTATTTGCTTCAAATGTAAATGAGCACTCACAGTGTGTTACTTTTTGCTTCATATTCATTTCTAACATGGATCCCTATAAATTTATGCCTGCCACATTACACGGCTTTTTCAGCACAGCCTGGATTAAGAAGTCCATTGCCAGAGTGCTCATTGTCTTTACCCAGAATCCCTGGCTGCAGTGAAAGCACTGTATGCTAAGGCCTTGCCCCCGCTGCCTACTACAGCGTCCGCTGTGGCGGACGCTGCAGGGACGAGAGCCCTCCCCTCAATGGCACCGGGCCCGCTGCGAGGGGGGGCCGCAGCGCTCGGGCGAGAGTTGCTCCTGCTCTCAATAGAATTGAGAGCAGGACTCGCGTCGAGCGATTAGGCACGCCCCCGGCGGTTCAGCCAATGAGGGCGAACCTGCCGGGTGACGTCATGGCGCGCCCCGTCACTTCCCCGCCACACCCCCCCCCCCCCCCCCCGGTCTCTCTGCTTGCAGTGAGCTGCAGACCGGGGAATCGGCTGAACGCGCCGCCAATATCGCGGGCGCGCATTACAGCGGAGATACCGGGGCCTTAGCCTAAGAGATAGTGGAGAAGGCAGGTTTGTGTGAGACATGGAGGTGCTCACAAGTGATATTTCTATTTGTTGTACAGTACACTGTACGGAGATGGGTTTTTGTCACCTTTTTTTTTTTACTGACCATAACTTTTTTTGTGCCTCATCAAATATAAGAAACACTTTCCTTCAGTTGACGCAAACAGAAAATCGAGCCACGCATCAAAACAAAACTTCTATTTGCGTTTTCTTTCTCTCCCCCAGTATCGTGGGCAGGTCACAATGGGTATATTCATGTATCACTACTAGGACTCACTGCATCATTTTCCACGTGCAGCTGCATATCGTTAATAAAGTTCGTAATGAGCTTGTTAACCCAGTTTCCTACATTTGAGGCGGATTTAGCCAGGTTGAGGATAAGTAACTGTGTTGACGCAGAGAAAAGGGTGAAAAAAATGACAGAGACTTTGATTTTTATACAACCTATTATAATAAGTATGTCATAGAATTTATTTCTGAATTCCCATTGACAGCCCAGATCACAAGTTGATGTAGGTGAAATAAAATCAATAATGATTAATGGACACCAAGTAACACAGGATAAAAACTCCTCTTTTTGTCAATTCAATTCCAAAACGGTCTTGATACATGGGATTATTATTACTATAGTATTTCTCAGGGCCTTTTGGTGACGGTACGCGCCGGTATGGTGTACCTGCACCTATTGTCACCTTTTTTCTTACCTTCTCCTCATCTACGGTGTCAGATGACACCGCAACGTCACGCCATTGTGACGGAAATGAGGAGCAGGAGAAGGTAAGAGGCCGGGTACCAGCACCTTTAATATTACAAAAAAAGCACTGGTATTTCTAGTATTGCAACATCATGGTACAGTATTTGCAGCTTCTGGTGGGTTTCGCTTCTGAGCTTACAGGGGCTGTGTGTGTATGTGCAACTTCTGTTTCAAAGGGCCCATCCCATTCTATAAAGGTAAATAAAGAGTCATTTCATGGAAAGCAGTAAGCAAAGCATCACTTTCTTTAACACCAGGTTCACACAGCCTCAATATTTTGGACTGGTCGTTTGGAAATGAAAGCTACGTTGCTTTGCAAATGTAGACTCCACATACAGACCGGTATCCTAATGGCTCTTGTTCGTAAGTGAGATACAACTACTGCAGCGATTTTGGGCTGAACTACAAATGGATTGGTGAACAATACACATTGTTTGACGTCTAGAAAAGCCCCTGAAATTTATTTGAAAAAAGAATGAATTCAGCAAGCAATGGAAAAGGAATTAACCCCTTCCCTGCCGGCGGGGCCTGCCAGCCAATGCAGCGCAACGCAACAGGGTCTCAGGTCTTGCCACAGATAGGAAAATGGGCCATCAAATGTTAGGTTTGGAAGGGGTTAAGTAAAAATAAGACGGGAGGAAAGGAAAATAATGTATATTTGACACAAATTTCAGCGAGCCCCGTTCCTAATTCCCGTTGGCCGTACGTGCCCAAATCATTCAGCAAGGTGGTCAGCATTACCCAGACAGCCAAGCCAGCCTCGGAAAACGCCAAAGATCACGAAATGCTTCGTTTGAAAGGGGGGGGGGGGGAAATGAGAGAGTTCACTTTTCGTACTGCTGACCTTGGGGAAATTCAGATCTGTAGCCTGCTTGTTAGAATAAAAAAAAACAGTGTGTCAATTTCACTGAAAATTTGTATTGTTGACATAATTTCACATGAAATTTGCAATCAATAGATCTCAATACTAGTTTTTTGTTGTTTGTGGGAAAAAAGCAGCGAGGGGTTTTGATAGAGAGAAAAAAAAGCAATCCATTACTGTTTTCTTGAAAGCCAGAAGCACATAATGTTTATTAATAAAGGACAAGGTTTACACAGATTTTATTATTATTGAGCATAAAATGGTTTATAGTACAAGCAAGGGTGAAATTACCAGCTAATTAGGCTGGGAAGATCAGGTTTAATGGAATATAAATCTGGATTCTTCACAAACCTTAAGGGCCTCATTCATTAAACATTTATACATACAGCGTTTATGCTAAAGTAGGGGGATTTGTACGTACAGATGGGGACTCAAGGTCAAACAACTCATTTCAAAATGCAAATCAGCCGCTGAGATATTAAAGATCCTCAAAGCAGGGAAGGAGAGAAATCTTCTCAAAGAGAATTGCTGGCTATTGATGCCTATTCCAGTCCCGGCAAGAATATGTATGTTTTTATTGTAGCACCTCTTAACCTCTTCAGTGCCATAGGGATCTGCAGCATCTATATTAGCAGCAGTTTTGCGACTGGGAAACTTTGCAAAATGATCCCCGGAGTCTGCTGAGCTAAATGAAGTTCTTTTTGGGCTAAGTTTCAAGAGAAATTGTAAAACATTAAAAAAAAAAAAAAAAAAATTAAAGTATACTACATTGCATGATGTATTTCTAATAAATTCCATAAAAATAAATGGAGCAGTTTTTTTTTATTATTAATAAGCAAATTGTAGTTCTGGAAAATAGTGGATTTTTCATGATATTAAAATCCAATTGGTATCAAATGCCATAAATAAAATCTGAAGCAGAATCTGATAACAGATTCACCCTGACCATGTTTCAGAGGTTGACCCATAACAGTGTTAGTGTGACGGCACAGAAATACAGTACTAATGTCTCATGACCCGACTTCAAGAAAAGGTTTCTAATTCTTATTCTGCTCATACACTGCATATAGCAGCAACAGTTATGGAAAATTTGCAAATTAGTAAAAACGGCAAATTCTGTTGGCTGACATTGATCTCCCCAAAATCAGAGCAAAGTGACCGTTTTACCTGAAATTAGAGGTGTCTGATTGTCCAGACAGACACTTCAAAGCTTGTTTTGCTCTAAAATTTATATTCAGTGTGTCGAATTTCAGCCAGGCTAAGAACAGGAATACATAGTATAATGGAAATGTTTGAGAGAAGAGGTCTGGGAGTCAGCACAGATATGAAGTCCATAGGAAAAAAATCAGGGCTCTTGATTGACTGCATAAATAAATCCTCAATTGCCCCTGTGATTTGCAGCTATCCTACACCATTTCTCTCGCTGCTGCAACGGAAACACAAATACACAATTGTGGGTGGAAATGGCCACAGTTTTTTCCCCCCATAATGTTGTACTGTAGGTAACATAACAATAGTTTGCCAGTACAAAATGTCATGTTAAACCAACAGCTGTTTAATGGTTGGTCAATCCAAATACAAGAACCAGGATACGACAAGAGATATCTCTGCTTTCCAGGTTGTAGTACAACCTCCCCCAACAATACATTACAGAAGACACAACCACCTCACATTGACACCATTGTGTGCACATTCCAGTAGGGGACCTTTACACCCACCCAAGGTTGGCAGAACATCTTCCAACAGTCCATACGAGGACAGGCTATTTATTCAGGAGTCAGAATCACTCCGATTAGTTTCTCCATACTCAAGTCCTGGTACTGTATCATGCTTGTGAGACATCCTATTACCACGTTGGAGATAGGTTTCATTGACATTATTAACTTACATAACATGTTGGTGTCAATACATAACATGCTTCATTGTTACCTATAGCTTGAGTGTATGCACATTGAGTGATGGTGGACATGCCATTCCCTTATGTGAGATATGCAGGAACACTTACACTTGAATTCTTATTGTTTATGACATTCGTTGTCAACCGGTGTCCTTTGTTCCCCGGGAGGTCACTGAGTCCCTCTCAAAATTCAGTAATTGTGGATATTTCCCTTTTATATTTAAAATTATTCTTTTTAGTTATTACACAGTTAACCTGTCTCAAAGAACTAAAAATGTATTCATTGTTAACGTAAGGTTTGAGGGAACCAGTCCCAGAATCAGGGCTCAATTACACCATAACATCAGTGTAATAATGTTCACTTGTGAATCACCCATTGGGAATCAGCTATAATCAGAGCTATTTGAGACTTTCTTGAAACCTGTTTGTCTAAACTCCAGTCAGAAAAAATTCATTGTTAATATTGTACAATTCATTTAGGTAGATTGAACTATTATATTACACTCATATTCATCTCCTGGATTCACTGCTGGATGAAGGCCTCCCCAATGATCTTCCAGTTACTGCGGTTGCAAGCCACTCTTCTCCACATTGCTCCAATGAATTTCCTAATTTCCTCCTGCCATTTTACTTTTAATCGTCCTCTTAGTCTTTTGATATCCCCTTGGAACCTTGGAATCCAGATTAGTGCCATCTTTGTCCAACGATCAGAAGACATGTTGGAGAGGATTAAGGCTTCCCCAAATTGCTTCACACTACAGGCCCCTCTGGCAGCAAAGTTTAATGAATCAGAAAGACTTTATTGAAAATTGTCAGTTAAACATTGAAATAGTTAAGTTACATTGTTACTAAGTGTCCTATTGCTTTTTTTTATTTAATAGGCTGTTCATTAAATGTTGGAAAATAATATCAGTTTTGCATAGCAGTCACAGGCTCCACCAAGTGCAGTGTAGAAATTTTGCAACTATACTTAACCCGATGATTTCTGGCAAGTCCTGCTACACATATCGTCAGGTTCCTCCATAGCCTGTTAGTGGCTAAAACAGAAATCTGAACTACCCATCGCCCACCCCCCCAAATTATATCATTTTTTAAACCTGATTTGAGAAGGTCCTTCAGAGATAATCTGTGGTTCTCTGACCTCCAGGGACCTCCCTGCTACAGAGACATTTGTTTTTTTTTGTATGTAAAAAATAACAGATCTGACCACTGAGTCATAAATAGAAAGTCTCAATCTCCTGATGACGATGCACTTTTCTATTGACCCCGACTCCACAGCCATTTTGTTTCAACCTGGTGAGTATTCACGCTGGGTTGACAAACCTGGTTGGTGATCCAGAACGGGGGGGGGGGGGGTCCCTGGAGGTTAGAGTACAACCGAACAGCTCCGTGCCCCCTCCTCCATGTTCAGGTAAGTTTCAAATAAAAAATATAGCCCCCAAAAAGTGATCTCCCCGTAGGTTTCTGTTTTAGTTCTGCTGGTGTCTCTTTGTTATTTTCTATATTGTGGTGCATTTGATTCCTCCGTCTGCACCAAGTGTCTTTCAACAACATCAAAACTCTTTAACCAGGGCTATCAAAAGCAGTTGAGTTTATTAAAACATCATTCACAAGAAGGGTAACGTTACATGACACCGCGCTGCCCTTGTAATTCTAGATGCTGGGTTGGCTGTGTTTTGAAATTCACATTTTAAAATGTATTCAGGTTGTGACATACTAAGAATGCTGCATTCACGTTTAGGAAATGTGTGCTTACACAAAAATCTGCTATGTATCAAGCCGACTGCAGTAAGGCCATGAAGCCTAAATCCCCTCATGTTTCTCATTCAAATACAGCACGTTTGCTTTTAGGTTAGATACCGTTAAATCGAGATTCTTGGGGAGACAAGTTTAACCCCAGCTCATACTGCTTTGCTGCATGAGAAAATGGTAACAAATTGGCAGCAAAAGACACAGGAAGAATACACCTTGTTATCACGAACATCCAGTAACTCCATATATTACAAAATGGGCAAACTATGCACAATTCTTTGCTCAAGAGGTTCATATTCTGTATGATGCTTTTAAAGTCATTGTATCACTATACGATCTACTTTTGTGATACATAACCTCCAAAATGTAAAAATGCTTTTAGTATTTATTTATTTTTAAATCCCTTGGATTTGAAGATTAACACCTCCCTCTACTGGTCGTATTCCAGATTATGAAGACATCAGTAATAATGACATTCATTCTTACAAATCCATGTAGAGAACCTTGCTGATATTTACATGTTTCTATGACAGTGGTCTTCAACCTTTTTTTGGTTAAAGAACCCTATAATTATATTGTGAAATTCTGAGGAGCCCCAACCCTCTCTAATAGCGCGTCTGAGATCAAATGCATTGAACTGAACCCCAACCCTCTCTAATAGCGCGTCTGAGATCAGATGCATTGAACTGAACCCCAACCCTCTCTAATACCACGTCTGAGATCAGATGCATTGTAAGGAACCCTAACCGTCTCTAATAGTGTGTCTGAGATCAGATGCATTGTAAGGAACCCCAACCCTCTCTAATAGCGCATCTGACATCAGATGCTTTGTAAGGAACCCCAACCCTCTCTAATAGCGCGTGTGATCTGATGCATTGTGACGAACCCAAACCCTTTTCAAATGACCTGAAAATTGCATGGATCGCTTTAGCGATGCCCAGGGAATCCAAGGTTTCCCAACACTGATCTATGATTAGGGTGACCAGATTTTCAAAATGAAAAACCGGGACACTTTAAAACAATGTACATCACGTCACGCCCCCCCCCCTCCTCGTTGCCATGACAACAAGACACTAACGTCAGGCAGTGACATGTTGCCATGACAATGTGGCATCACGTGATGCCTCGTCACCATAATACATCCCATTGTCATGTCAACTTGATGCCGCGTGACGTCACGGAGCAGCTCGTTGTTATGGCAATGTGTATTACGTGACGTCGTGCAGCCATGTTGACGGAATTTGGAGGGGAGGATACAGCCAAAGGCAAAATAAATAAATATATAATA
>NC_134489.1:61785208-61787708 GCF_040206685.1 Ascaphus truei | reverse complement strand
GTTCAAATGTAACCATTTAAAGAATAGTTCCTAAAACATACCATACTCCATAGCATACCTTCTGGTGCTGGAATGTGCCCTATGGAGTCGCACTGTTTCATACACATGGTCCACAGTGATTTGAGAAATCCACTTCTTCTGTCTCTTCCTTTAATGCTTCTTGAGTGTTCATTTACTTTCTATAGTTGAGGGATTTCAGGCAGAGATTTGCAGTGAGGAAAAAAGACCGTTGGCGTTTTCTCTTATAGTGGACTTAGAATGGAAAGGGCACAAAATGTTGCAAACGTTTAAAGAATGTCTGTGTTATGATTTATTAATCTTTCTGATTCCAAAGGTGAGTTGAAAATAATAATAAAAAGAGAGCACGGAAATATATTAGAGTGCTTCAGTTTGTAGGTTTCGGAGGGACTGCACTAACCTTTCTCACTGTCAGAGAGAACGACACATTGCACAGCAAAACCATTCACCAAGGCAATGCAAAGCAATAGGCTGCAGGCCCCTTCAGCAGGCAAAAGGTTAAGCGTATGGCAATCCTGCATAAAGCAGACCTTTCCACTTGTGCTGAATTACAGACCACACAAAACGTCCTAATAGAAGCCAGCTGCTATCAGGCCTGTGTCACCAATAAAATCCACTGTCTCTGTTCTGCCTATTTCTATTTCAGGCCATACTTACCAAACTCGCTGCCACTAAGTGATCAGGGCCCGGACTGGGCTTCCTGTTTAACCTGTTCAAGTATTTCGTATGATGGCGCAGATACTGAAAATAGTTACGGCATTGACTTCTAACAATGAAGACCCCAGTTAAAAGTGGCCGTTTTTCACATTAACTGTGTGCACCCTTTATCCTAAAAATCAAATCGCTAGCTCATCAGGTCAGACTTGATTGTGCTATTAGCGCATATATCCTGACACAGCTTCTGAAAAAGTGTCACATTACATTCAACAGAATTTTTTGACCCAGAAACACCTCCATTTGATTTTATTATTTATTTTACAACCCTCTGGCTGTCAATATACTTTTATGTGACAGTAAAATGAAAGTAAAATCAAAGATGGCTGCCAGGCTTGTTCAATACAGTAGGAAGCAGCAATGGCATCAGAGTGTGACTATTAGCCCGTGACAATAAGGCTTGGATGGCAGCCATATTGATTTCCCAAAAAGGTCCAGAAACAACGGGGTGTGGTGGGTGGGGCGGATGCCGAAGCGAAATATCACGCGGTTCAGCTCTAGAGGATACCCGGTTCAGATTCTGCAGACCCAAAGCAGCCATTTGTGCTGTTTTCAGCCATAAATTCCCATTGACTTCAGTGGGCATTTTCATCCTAAAAATGGCCGAACAACCGCTTTGGCGATGTACAATTAACCCCTTTGCAGCAAAGATACAAAGGAGTCTATTGATCAATAGCAATAGATTTCTTGCGTCAAAACTGGGGCAAAACGGCTGCTAAAACTCAAAAGTAAAAAATCCCAGTGTAGTCAATGAGACTTTTTTTCTTTGATAAATATGGCGCAATATTCTTGCTCTAGTTGTCCCTCCGTTTTGCAGCCGGTAGACTTTGGTAGAAGAAAACCCTTATTGTATCAATTTATTAGGAAAATTCCCTTCCCACATAATCCCCATAGAGTTAACAACATTTTGATGAAGCATCCAATGCTACTTTAAAGGGGCTGTTTTCACTCTCAATAACAGCTTCCAGTTAGAACTGTTAGATGCTCAAACATTTAATAAAAATGCCGGCAAGAATTTCCGCTTCCAGCGTTCCTTTTGGAGTCTAGACTGATAAAGATGGACTGAAATTTGTGGTGAGCAGTAAAAGAAAGAGTCTGAAAGTATTAATATTTGTGGTTATTGTGTGCGAGAGAAGAAAGCCATCTTGTGGCTCGTTGCTACATTTCCAGATGTCAAAGTTGTGCTAAAAATAGAATCAAAAGACCTAACATCAATTGGTTACGGTAGGGGAACAAAAAAAGGGGGAAATGAAATGGCTCATCACCTATCCACTATTACTCTAAACCAAAAACTGTGTGCTGCTCAGAAAAAGAAACAGATGTATATTGATTAAGGAGTTCCAATAGTGCTAACCTTTGGGTATCAATCAGTATGTTGCTATGCACAAATAACGCTAACCTCACAGGTCACAGGGGTAAAGGCTTTGTCACCTTGATAAAGCGCCATGGCGCGAAACGCGTAGGTGACGGACACCTTTGTTTTTTGTCGTCGTGACCAATAAATAATTACAATATTTTTTGGAAAACGCACTCTCTGAACATTTTTTGACTGTTCCATTTGCTAGTGCTCTGTTTTTCTCTCTCAACATTTATCCACTGTTACTGGCTGCTTTTATAAAGACAGTGGCTGAGCTCCTTAATTATATAGGTGACCACACATTGGTCCAACGTAATGATAGAATAAGGCAGGGGTGGCCAACTCCAGTCCTCAAGGGCCACCCACAGGTCACATTTTAAGGATATCCCTGTTTCAGCACAGGTGGCTCAA
>NC_134489.1:61665208-61777708 GCF_040206685.1 Ascaphus truei | reverse complement strand
TGCCAATGGGAAAGAATGTGACTGAATTACAATAATTGAGGCTTAATGGGGCTGTTGGACTATCAGTTGATTTTTGAAGTGGAAAATAATATAGCATATTTCTCGTATGAAAACATGGGAAGACAGGTCGGCAAGTCCTAATGTAATCCCATTAAGTCTCCAAATTTGCTCTAGGGTGAACTAAATGTTAAAGATAAAAGAAAGAAACATGTTAATATCATGAATAATTAAGTATCACAACAGCCGCTACAACAAAACAGCATTAACAGAAACGAGCTCTCTCTCTCTCTCTCTCTCGTGGAGTGCGGCAGGTCATTCCTAATTAAGTGCCTCATGAGTCTATAAAAACAATTACATTTTTAACACAGCCTTATTGGCTTTCTTATGGGGTAAATCTTGAGTAAGAGACAAGTACATTTCTGCCGCTGAATGAACAGAGTAAATGGAATTTGTTAAATGCCAACGTGCCCTAATTATATGAGTAAACAATCAAAGATGCGCATTGTACCACAATGCTTGCAGGGAATATGAGCACTGTGAGTTGCATTAGCGCTGTATGGGTTACCAAAGGCATTTATAATCCAGGTTGCATTAACCCCACCAGGGCCTGCAATTTATTGCCTCCCAGCACTAAAAGAGTTAAGGGTACTTTTTTATTATATACCTAAAACCACTTCACCAATTCCTCCTACCGTGACAGCGCACAGCTTGTTTGATAGGGAGAGTGAGGGTTAATCAAATGCACCATGGAAAAGTATACTTACCAACACATAAACATACATTGGGAATCACCAGACACTTCCAGCCACCATTCATTTAGAACAAATGTCCCAGTTTGTTGTGTGACATTGGCTAAAATGTTCATTTTGTGTGGTTTCTTGTTTTGTGAAAATAAACACAAACTTGTATTTATCTGGCTAATTAAAAGTGATTGCCATTGTGCAATAAAGCTGTTTTAACTTCTGTCACTGCATATCATACTGTAGATCCCCTTTGGATGTCTGTATCTCGAGAAGCACGGCGTCCCCAGAGCTGAAATGAATGGGGTTTCTGCTCCGGACACCCCATGCTTCAATCCCGTGTTAACAAACAGTAATACAAAAAACAAAAACATTAAAAAAAGAAATAGATAGATAGATAGATAGATAGATAGATAGATAGATAGATAGATAGATAGATAGATAGATAGATAGATAGATAGATAGATAGATAGATAGATAGATAGATAGATACTGTAGATAGATAGACACACACAGATAGATAGATAGATAGATAGATAGATAGATAGATAGATAGATAGATAGATAGATAGATAGATAGATAGATAGATAGATAGATAGATAGATAACACCCCACCTCCTCTCTTTAACCTGTCTTTCCTCGAAATGGAGTATCCCTGAATGGTGATATTTGCATCAGCGGTTTTAGGAGTTAGCCATGTTTCTGTGATAATAATGACTTTGGGTTTATGCATAAGGCACCATGCCCTTAGTTCATACAGTTTGGGCAGCAGCCTCTGGATATTTATATGGGCGACAGATAGACCTTTTTGGAATTTGAAGGGGGTATTCTCAGGGGTATGGAACAGAGTTGAAAACGGAGGGCCCGGGTTAGGTTCAATATCACTTGCTAAAGAGAGTAACAGTATAAATAGAAATTTGAGTCCTTTGCGAGTTGTACATTTGTGATGTTTGCCATTGGGATGAGAAGTGGTTGGTGTGCTGGTTTTCAGAGTTCTCCACCAACATTCTGGAGATAGTGCAAGGCTTTTGAGTAATCCAGGGTGTATGGTGATATTGGGTATGGGCCAGGAGAGAGGAGTTTGTATTGGATAGAGAGAGAAACATTTCCATGAGGCCACAAGAAAGAACAGTGTTGAGATAACAAGCAGGTTAATTATGACAGAGGCAGGTAATGTTGCATGAAGCGGTTGTGAGCCAAGTCAGTGTGTGCAGAGTAAGCAGCAGAGGTGTGCCTTTTCCTTGCCATAAAGTTCTGTTGCCTTTGTAATGCTAGGGTCTGTTCAAGGTTTTCAGAGGGATTTGGGGGGGATGGAGAGGCAGTCAAGTGTTGGGAGAGGCAGCAATAAATAAAGTGTATAGAGAGGTTAATTGCGCAGATTAACAAGCATGGGATAATAGTGTGGCCAGATAGCTCACCATTTGTTGCCTTGTGTAGAAGAATTTACAGAAAGTTTCAGTCTCCAGCCCACCTCTAGTCCAACTACTGTCTAACTACATATCCACTTAATATGCCCACTTCAAATGCAACACTCTTAAATGCAATGCTCACCCAGCAATGCTCTCCCAGTAGCCTGAGTTTTGTAGGGCTGGCCATAAGTAAGGGACCCTCCTCTGTAGTATCCCAACGGAGAAGCAGCAGAGCAGAGTGGACTCCAAGGAAGGAACCTCTCAGGGTCAGAGACCCCGTGAGTGGCGGACCCTTGGTGAGGCGCGAGGAGAAGTTTATTTGGAGGCCCGCAGCGTGAGACACTACACCTGCATCTATCCAAAGAGCGAGGCTCCATTGCATGTGCTTCACAAAGGAAGGTACCCAACACGTGCATCAATGATCCCAGAGGGCATCGCTACCCACATACACACACAATCTCAATGACCTTGGCTGGACATATATTATACAAGGGGTGTTGGGGGTAGTGCGGTTAAGAGGGAGAAGGGATTATACTGTTGTTATTGCTGTGTTTTGGTATTGTGTCTGACTGTTATGTTGAACCCTGTTGGTAAAGTTACTATTGGTTATATTATTGTGTGAGTAGTTATTCACCCAGATAATATTTTCCTGTGAGGGGCCAACCCGTCCATGGCGGTATCCTCACAGGTGGAGGCGCTGCACCTTGCACCCCAAGCTCCCTATGCACGGAGGTTGAGGCCTTCTGTAAGCCTACAGGTTAACACCATAACACCCCTTTACCTATAAATATCCCTTAGGGAGGAGATAGGGGTGTTACATCTGTATTAAACATCATCTTCCATTTATCTACCCAAGTTTCCAGTCTCTCCAAGTCCTTCTGGAGAGAAATGACATCCTGCTCTGATTTTACTACCTTACACAATTTAGTATCATCAGCAAAGATGGAGACCTTGTGCTCTATGCCAACCTCAAGGTCATTAATAAACAAGATAAAAAGCAGGGTTCCCAGTACCGATCCTTGAGGTACCCCACTGACAACTTTAGCCCAACCAGAAAAGGTTCCATTTGACATATGACAACTCTCTGTCTATCCTTCAACCAGTTTTCAATCCAGGTGCAAATATTTTTACAGTCCAATTTCCTTTATTTTCTAAACATACCTCTGTGTGTCACTGTATCAAAAGCCTTTGCAAAATCTAAGTAGACCACATCAACTGCATTACCCTGATCTACATTTTGACTTATCTTCTCAAATAAACTAATAAGGTTAGTTTGGCATGACCTATCCTTCATAAATCCATGCTATTAGTAATAATTTTGTTTTCCATTAGGTATTCCTGAATATTATCCCGTATTAAACCTTCAAGTAGCTTCCCCACTATTGATGTCAGGCTTACAGGTCTGTAATTCTCCAGTTGTGATCTAGCTCAATTTTTAAATATAGTCACCACGTCTGTTTATGCAAATCTTATGGTACTGAGTCTGTGGAAATGGAGTTCTTGAGTATTAAATGTAATGGTTTTGCTATTACTGAACTTAGCTCCTTATCAACCTTTGGGTGCATGCCATTGGGAGGTGCTTTATTTGCTTTAATTTTATTAAGCGGCCTATGTACTTCTTCCTCAGGTAACCAATTGTTCTTAATATAGATGTTGTGGCTTCCTCCCTTGCAATATTTTTGCAATTGACTTCTCCTTAATGTATTTAATATTTCCACCTTTTCCTTATTTCCAATAATTTGCTTGCCTATCTCACACTGAAAGAGGTTTCCATTCTCTTTTCTAATATTTTTATTAAGGTATTAAATAACTTTTTAGGGTTCATCTTACTTTCTAATGCAATCCTATTTTCGGTAATTTGATTGCCCTTTTGCAACTTTTGTTACATTCCTTCTAATTCTGATATGCTGCTCCATCGCTTCTGATTTAAAGAATCTAAATGCCTGCCTCTTCCTTTCTATTTAATCCCCCCTACCTGTTTATTTAGCCACATTGGTTTAGACTTGTTACTTTGATATTTACTGTATTCTGCAAGGTTATACTCCGATAAATGTTGTCACGTATGGCACACCTGTGAGCATGTGACCTACATACAGTTAATACACAGCTCGCAAACTGACCCACTTTTCACCGTCGCAAAGTTCCCTCAAATGAACAATATCTCCCTTCAATCCGTCCCCATATACCATCTGTCACGAACAGGCCACAAGTCAGCACGTGACTTAGATATGCAACCAGGGTTAATGCACACGGCTACTCTAGCCAACTCACCTTTCTCCTTACTCCATTGCAATCATATCCTTCCGCTTCCACCACCTGAGAATGATGTAAAATATGTCATTAATATATATCTGCCACGATCTCAGGTTCCTTTTTATTATAGAAAAAACTATGCACATAACACATCTGTTGTAGCAAAATGTGTCCAAAAATGTAAATACACTCTACAAAGCAGGCAACAGTTAACTCAGAGCCCAAGGCATTACTTATTAAAGAATTGTTTAATATATATAAAAAAACAGTGCTTAGATTACAGAAAAGGGATTACAAGAACATACAGTTACAATAAAGGCAGAACAGTTTCTTAAAATATCAGGATAAAACAGACAACGTAAATCCCTATACATTACATTACAATATGTCAGGTCACTGGCATTTGCTCCCTTTGTTTATTTTTTAGACCATATTATTATATTATTGGTTTGTTCTCTATTTTTATACAAATAATTCTAGAGATTATATTTAGATATATTTAATATATCTGTTATCCCCCCTTATAGTGATGTACTAGATTTATTTTTACTTTTCCATTTGATCATAGATTATTGTTTATTTATACTGATAGAATTTATTTATTTTGAATTTAACATTATATATTTATTATTTTTATGATTTCTTATTTATCTATGGATTTTGGTAATTTATTAGGGTTTAGTTTAATTTTCACCTTTTATGATTGTGTATTGATCTATATACCCTATTTCCTCGATTCTAAGACGCACCTTTTCTGATTTTCACATTTCTGAAATCGGGGTGCGTCTTAGAATCGATGTAATAAAAAAAAAAAGAGTCTACAGTACTAACCCCCTCTTTCCACTTAACATGTTTCAGGAGAGGTCCCATGTCAGCGGAGGATGAAGCGGGTGGCGGGAGAGCGGCGGTTGTGCGGCAGGACAGGTCCCAAGTTTGCAAGTGAATGAAGATAAGAAGACGGCGGGCGGGCGTGCGGTGGCGGCGGCAGGAGATCATAATAGCAGGAGAGCTGAGCAGGAGTAGAGCGGCATGGGGGAACGGCTTGAGAGGTGCACACTGTAACACCGGAAGTCAAACACTGGTCAACTTCTGGTGTTACAGTGTGCACCTCCCAATCCGTTCCCCTATGCCGCTCTGCTCCTACTCCGCTCTCCTGCTATTATGATATCCTGCCGCCACCGCACACCCGCCTGCTGTCTTCTTATCTTCATTCACTTGCAGACTTGGGACCTGTCCCGCTGCAGTCCCGCCCGCTATCCATCTTCAACCATCTGCAGATGTGGGACCTCTCCTGCCGCCGCCGCCCCCGCTTCATCCGCCGCTGACATGGGACCTCTCCTGGTATGTGAAAAAGTAATTTTCCTGTATTGTAAAGGCCAAATCGATGGTGCGTCTTTCAATCGATGGCGTCTTACAATCGAGGAAATACGGTATATTTTTTTTAAATTTTCTTTAGTATTCTTTTTCATTTTTTATTTTTCTTTATTATTTATTTTTAATTTTTAATTTCATTCATTCATATATGTTTTGTGTCATGTTTTTAACGTGTTATATTGTATAGTATCCATTCTGTGATTTACTATACTGTTGTCTATTAGGTGTTTTTTTAACACAATACACACTCTGTCTTGTTATGTGGTCAGTTGTTTAGAAGGATATTTAACCTATTAACATGTAGCTCTGTATTGTTTCACAGCTTTTGCTTAATGGATCAATTAGTCATTCACAGGGCGTGTATCTGCAACTGACCTTTATTTAAACAGGGTTTGAGTGAGTGTTGGTTACTCTTTGATAAAGCGCCTCCACCGCAGGAAACGCATAAGAGTTTTTAATTTGTGTGTTTGTCACTTTGGCACATATGCCCAATAAATAGTTTATTTTTTGCCTCCAGCCCTTTTGTTTTTTGCAGTGCTCTACTTTTCTATTTTCACTGGCATAGAAATACGAAAATTCACGTATTTGATCTAAACACACCTGTGTTGAATTATGATTTTGATAATAGCTTGCTAACACTTATGTACTATTTTTCCCCATTGAAACAATATAAGCCCACCCCTGCATAAATCAGCTGTTAAAAGAACTTCTAAAAAAGATGTCTAATTTATTGCCTCAATATATAGATGCACTCATAACTTTCTCTAATACATAGACACAGATGAGTCATATCAATAGATTCAGGCGTTTATGACGGATATAACAAGGCAAATTTTGAATCGCAATCGTGATAGATATGTACCTCCTATTATACAGAGTAGATGACGTCACATAATATTCTAATGTGTTTAAAAGTCCTCCAACTAAGGCGTTGGGCATGGTCAGCGCGCTGAGGCGCGCTGGTACTTACCAGTGAGCCCCTACAGCCGCAATGAGAGCGGCTTTAGTAGGGGCTCGCCTACGCTTCCACAAGCGCGCCGAAGCATAGGTCTTAGGGATATTTTAAAATCAAACGCTTTCCAGAACGCAGGGCCGGTCACGTGAGCGGTTCGCCCAATGAGGGCGAACCAGCTCCGTGACGTCACTGGCCCGCCGACACGCCCCTGAATGGCGCGCTGTCTAAGGCCAGGGAAAGCACCCGCTTTCCCTGAACCTCAGCGCGCCTACGCACGCCAGCAAGAACCTTGGCCGAGGCCTAAGGCGTGACCTGTGTGTCATCGCTCTCTGTTATGCACAAAGGGGTATCTCAGGAATGTTGGTTTCCTTTGAGGCTGACAAGGGGCTTGGTCTGTCATAAACCCAATATATTGTATTTTAAGGCAAACGGTAACCACATTAACCCCTGAAGCACCCGATTGATTAAAATATATAATATCTCATGATATTATTATGACAAATGTACTTATCTAAAAATGTTGTAAAGACTGCTTATTTATCTCCCACAATCTTTTCCTGCAAAAATGTCATCCCAATGTATTTGTAGATTATTCATTAAAATCTGCCTTTCTAAAATTTGAAGTCTCTGTTGAACCCGTATAATATTGTTTTGGATAATTTATTTCAAATGAGACCATGTTATGATCACTGTTTCCCAAATATTCCCTGACTTTAATATTTATTATTACTTCTACATTGTTTATATTACCAAATTCATTAATGCTCATCTCCTGGTTGGTTCCTCAATAATTTGGGTCATGATATTGTCTTTTAGCACCCACAAAAACCTGTTTCCTTTAGTTGTAATGCTAATCTCGTTGCTCCAGTCAATGTCTGGATAATTAAAATCACCCATTATGGAAACATGACCTAGTTTTGATGCCTTCTCCATTTGCAAAAGTATTTTGGCTTCCTCAATCACACAGATATTAGGTTTGAAGCCTGTCCCAACAAGCATTTTCTTTTATACAATTTACCTCCACTGCTAATTTCTATCCACAAAGTCTCTATATGTTCACCAATCCCTTCATTAACATCTTCCCTTATAATAACTTTTAAATCCGGTTTAACATATAAACCAACTCTTCTATTTACTCGATCCCTCCAAAAAAGGGAATAACGCACTAAATTAAACTGCCCGGTCATGAGTTTCATCCCACCATGTTTCAGTAATGCTTATGATCTCATATTGCTCCCTTCTACCTATTAATTCAAGCTCCCCCATTTTATCTGTCAGGCTTCTTGCATTAGCCAGCATGCATTTAAGATTTTTACCAGACTGTGCTATTGTTATCTGCTGCTGCCTTTCTACTCCCATTGAATTTAGTCTTTATAAGTCTACTAGTATTATCTGTATTTAATATGGGTGCCGCCCTGCTTGCCAAACTCCCACTCCCCCCACTCCACCTCCATGGCACATGGCTATTTCCCCATTCCTATCTATTACGTCTAGTCCATTACCTCTTTCTTGTCCTCCACCACTCTTTCCTAGTGTAGCCCTGGCTGGTTTGGGGCTATCAGTCTGCCCACCTCCTGGCATAATCCCTGGTAAGGGCAGGTTGCCAGAAGTGATAATGGGTTTCCACCACACCTCTGCAGCTCCGTGAGTCACAGAGAAGGCAGTGTAACCAGGCCTTGTGTCCAATTAGTGGCAAGGGGCTGGTTCCTGCTGGATCTGTACTTAAGGGGTTGTACTTCCTCAATTTAATCAGTTGCCTCTACCTTGAGAGAAGCTAGTCTACCCTTTATCAGTTATGCAGGGATCTGCCTACTGTGTGCCCTCCCTTAGGGGAGTGGAGGGAGACTGTTCCCCTTACTCTTTCAGGGAGTAAGGGAAGAGCTGGGACTGCTCTTGGTGGACTGTGGCTGGGAGTGAAGGTCCAGGGACATCCTGAGGGTGAAGGCACTAATCTCCAGTATCCTGTGGTTGCTGTGTATGTAGTGCAGTGTACAGTGAGAATAAAGTGTTCCAGCTGTTCATTATACCTCCTTGCCTGAGACTGAAATCTATCGGGAGGAGAGTGAAGAGTTCTCTTGCAGGGATTTCACCCCGCATCCCTGGGGTCTGCACGGGATGGAGGCGCTGTCACTGTGAGTACGATTCAGTTATGCCCCAGAAGCTTGTTCTGACATCCCCTACCATTATGCGGGAGACTCAGGGCAACTGTAAGCCAGCAGGCATGCACCACCCTACTCCATGTAATAGTATAGTTTTCCCAGTACTAGACCCTATCTGCGATTGGGGGTGGGGGAAACAGGGTTACACTAGTTTAAAATCTCATCCAACCTCTGTTTCATCTTCTCTCCTAGCACAGAAGATCCCTCTTTGTTGAGGTACAATCCATCCCTACCATAAATATGGCACTTTATCCTTCCTGGGGTAGCAGACGGCACTGGTAGTATTTCTGTAAAAATACTACCTTTGAGGTCCTTGCCTTAAGCTTGTAGCCCAGATCCCCGAAATATTATTTTAGGACCCTCCATCTTTCTTTAACTTTGTCATTGGTGCCAATTTGTACTAAGACCACCGGGTCAGTCCCAGCCCCTTCCAACAATCTGTCTACCCAATCCCCAATGTCTCGAACACGAGCACCTGGGAGACAACAAACTGTTTGGTTCATGCGGTCACGGCAACAGATTTCCCTCTACACCCTCCTAATAATGGAGTCCCCTACCACCACCACCACAATCTTTCATAGTCTGAGAATCTCGATTCCCTTATGTGCTGGAAGAACTATTCCCCTAGCTGCTAGAGGAATTAGTCTCCTCCAGCCTTGCTATTCCTCTCCTGGCTCCCCCAAATATGTTCACTCAATCTGGCAAATCTAACAGCATCGGTCAGCTCAGAACTGGCCTGCCTCTTCCTCCCCCCGCCTCCCTTTCTAATTGTTACCCAGCTACTGCACATCCCTGTTCCTCACTCACAGCTCCACCCTCTGCACTAGTAGTCTCAGCCAGGTCCTGCTCACTGAGCAATAAACTCCTTTTAAAATTGTCAATGTCGCCTCTTCAGATCAGCAATCTGAAACTCGAAAGAGACTCACACTTCCCACAGCGGTATGCTCACTGGACCAGCTGCTCCAAGTGCAAATACTGTACATGTGGCAAAATGTGCATTGAGTGGCATTCTCAACCCTGCCCATTATTGCAACTATAGAGTATTAAGTGCTAACAATGCATCACTTCTGTATACGTTGTTTAACATCTTCCTTGTTTTAACTCCTGGTTACAACACTGCACATAATCCAACCTGCACTAGAACCACACAGCAATTCAGTCACATAGCTAAGTGCTTGCAGTTCAATTCCTATAATGTTAGCATCTTTTTTTTGTGTGTTAAAAAGTATGACTTTCTTAATCTCTGGCTTCTGAGGTTACCGTGGTAACCTTTAGACGGCGCTGGGCCATGGGGAGAGCTTCATTTTGACCTCCCAGACATTTAATATTTCAAACGCTTTTATCTCCTGAACGAAGCATCAGATTTTAAAGATAAAAACAACATAGGAGAGGGCAGGAATAGACCTATTAAAATGCAAAAAAAGTTAACAATGAAATGCAAAACCATAGGCGATCAGCAAGGACTGCCGCTTTAAAGACTATAACTTAGCAGGGGCTTTCACAGATAACACAAATTACGAAACGGCTGTTAAACGCAAAATGCGTTGCACTTACTTTATTGTAATTCCAATATAACTTGCTAAGTGTGATTGCTGCTCTGGGAAGTCAAATAAGAAAGGATAACTCCCTTTGTATGCATTGCCCACAAATGGACAGGCAGGCCCTTTCGGCAGCAAAGAGGTTTGAAGGAGAATTTGATATTGTACTCGTAGTTAAACCTATTCTTAATAAAATATATTTAAAAAACTGATGGTAGACTGATGCATTTCATATCAGGTTACCGCTGTTAGGGAGAGCTGCGCTCTGTTCTCAGAGTTACTGAGGCTTCCATTTTGACATGTGATGTAAATGTAATCATGGGTGGCTCCATTCAGAATATCCCATTCAAGCTTGGGTCCTTAAATATTAAATACAGCTATAACAACATATGCGCTGAAGGAGCGGCTCAGTGAGTAAAGACACTAACTCTCGCACTTTTTTCTCGCAGTTTGAAGCAGGGGAACCTGGTTTAATTCCCAGTGTCAGCTCTCTGTGACCTTGGGCAAGTCACTTTATCTCCCTGTGCCTCAGGCACCAAAAACAGATTTTAAGCTCTACGGGCAGGGACTGTGTCTGCAAAATGTCTCTGTAAAGCGCTATGTAATACTAGCAGCGCTATACAAGAACAAACTATTATTATTAACAAACCCCAGCCCATGAAAAATGCATAATAGTCTGACTTTTTTGGTAAAGATATGAATTGCTTTAAGGCAGCGGTGCGCAAACTGGGGGCCGCGACCCCCAGGGGGGCGCGAGACTGCCTGCAAGGGGTGCGCCGGGTTTATAGAGGCCCCGCGCGCTTCCCGAAGGCTCTTAAATTAAGTGCCGGGGGAGCTGCAGGGCCTCTGTAAGCCTTTACTTACCTTGGCTCCGGCAACTTCCTTCCCGTGTCGCCATGGCCACACGGTGTCAAATGACGCAGCGAGGTCATGTGACGTCACGTTGCTATGGTAACGTGACGTCATGACGCCGGAGCGGAGGTAAGTGGAGGTGAGGGGGGGCACAGGAGTGAGGAGACCTGCAAGGGGGCGCAGGGAAAAAAATTGCGCCCCCCTGCTTTAAGGTACTGACATGTAGAAACATTTGCTGTGATGCACTGCACCATTTTTGTATTTTACACTGAACCACTGCAGACCTGTTGTATTTCGTGGTCCAGAACACAGGGGAAACTACTGACTCGCAGAGGCCCAGAATGGGAAACCTCATTGTTTCGTATTATGTATCAAGTAACTCTTCCCTGTTGACTGCTACTGCTGCTCCCATATGCGCAAGCTGACAGACAGGGCAAAATTGGAACAAAGTTACACAAATTGAAAATGAAGCTCCAATTGTCTTGATGCCTAGACCGATAAAACATATATTGCTTCTGGCCATCTGGTGCTTTAACAGATTCATGAAGACCCGAAAGTAGTAATCAGGTAACATTAAAGGAGCAATCCAAGTGCTTTTTAATTAATTACATTTCAGCTCCGGAGACCCTCTGCTTCCCGAGATACAGACCTCCAAAAGGGGTGCCGGTATCTCGGCAAAGTTTTAAGCTCCAGCGTCAGACAGGCCAATAAGAAGCCGAACCTGATGATGTTATGGCTTCCTATTGGCCCGCAGGGCCAGAGCTTTGAAACTCTGCCATTACATGAACCCTGCTAGCCGTATGGCTACCGGCACCTCCTACAGAGGTATCTTCGGAAGCAGGGGGTCTCTGGAGCTGAAATTAATGGGGTTCAGCTCTGGAGACCCCCTGCTTTAATCCTGTGTAAAAATAAAGATAAATGTAAAACAAAAATGCTTGGATAGCCATTTTAAAGCAGCATCGGAACCCAAAGTTCAACCGTGCTATTTTTATCTCTGGGGGCTCTCGCGTTCCTAAGATATTTACTCACAAGGGCCCATAAGAGGCTGCGATGTTACCATACCATGACATTGCAGCTTCTTCAGTCATCTTTGATTTTACTTTCATTTTAATGGCCCATAAAAGGGTAAATGTTTTGGGAACTCTGGTGTCCCCAGAGCTAGGAATTGCACGGTTTAACTCTAGGGACCCCGAGGTGAAGCGTCCTCATCAGACGGATATTGATATCCACGATCCCAACATTTACCGCTCTCATTTAATCAATATTCTGATGTGGTTTTAGCCTAGTGCGGGCTCTACCCAGGATGTGATCTGGATTTATAACCATCCCCCTCCCTTTAACTATTGCGTCACAATATGTTGTATGCGCCTCTATAAAAGCAGAAGTGTATAAATATAGGACAACGCAAAAGGGTAAACGGGTTTCAAAAGTTCATGGTGCATCCATAATGAAAGAGCATAAACCATGTTCATTTCTAAAAACAATAGCACTGAACACTTGTGCAGATGTTCATTTTATCACACAGAGAACGCTGTCTGGATACTGGTTAAAAGGTCTGGCTGTGTGAGAGGCTGATCACTGATGTAGAGAAAATGTTGCAGTATATTGTGCTTACTTTCTTGCCTCTCAGGTGTGTTAAAGCCACGGCAGAGGTCTTCAGCATCCTCCCCATACTGTTATATCTACATTAGTAGTGGCGCTGGTTTACATGAACTAAATTATTCATTGCACAGAACACCATCCATAAGCAAATGAAAAAAAAGAATTGAGGTTACTATAAAAAGTACTATAGGGATCATTAGGATTGCTTATGGATCTAAGACTCTAAGCATTTGCTTATGTCTAGAACCACTCCTACATTCCTGAGCTCATTTGGTTACCGAGTCCTCTTTATCTTCTTTCCCAAACCGTTGACACTTAAGTCGTGGGATTCATTACAAGTATGTCTAGCACAGCGAGCTGTCCAATTTCCTTCTGGTTTTGTAACATGTGGTTATGTAGGGCTGTATTCTATTGTTCACAATGCGATGTGTTCAAGATGGTAGCACTTACAGAAGCCTGGCTATAACTTAATGCATACCCTTGGGGCACTGCTCATAAGATAATGGGGCTGTCTCACTCTGTGGTTCTGGCACTGACACTGACAGCTCTACCACAGTATTATTCTAAAATCACATAGCATACAAAGTAGGCACTTTATCAGTCCATATTCTATCATTTAGGAATATACCTTTCTATGTATTTAGCAATATAAAACACAAGCACACACACACACACACACACACACACAATGTATATACAAACGTCTCTCTCACTAAATATGTGTGTGTGTGTGTGTGTGTGTGTGTGTGTGTGTGTGTGTGTGTGTGTGTGTGTGTGTGTGTATGTATATATATATATATTGTGACAAACGGCTTACTCCGGGGCTCCGCCGTCTGTCCGGGACTGTTAGAACACGGTCTTTTAGGGTAGGTTAAATGATGAGACGTCACGTACTGTTCCTTTAAACAGGCTATGCCTGGTTTATTCAGTCCCAGGCACTGAGACTGCCACAGTTTAAACAGAAAACAAAGCCAAACAAAAAGCTGCTCGTCTGAGCGATAACTTAAACTTAGATGTCCCTGACTCAGAGTTGGAAGTGGCTTGTCCACTTCCACCAACAAAATAAGTACCTTTGCAGTCTTTAGACAAACTAACAGAATGAATGAAGCGATTTGGGAAAGAGGCTTTCTCACCCCTCTGCAGTTCAGCAGCCTTCCAGGCTCTTGGGCGGGGCCCAGAGGAAACAGGAAACAGGTCTTATATACCTGAACTCTAATCAGCATGACAGGTGACAGAAAACAGGCAGCAGACAAACTGTGGAATGGAGTGCCTGTACCACGAGGCTGCCCTGTTCAGCTTAGACAGGACAGAAACTGTTCAGTATCCTGGGAGCCCTGTATATGGAGTTTATTACCAACCCCTGGTTTCTGTCACATATCCTCCCCCCCAGCTCAGACCTCGAGGGGTGAGCGACCATGGATATTAGGGAGTGCATCCTTGACAACCCGTCGGCATTGCCATGTTTGTGCCCCGACCTGTGTTCCACAGAAAATTTAAAGGGCTGTAGGCTTAGGAACCACCTGGTCACCCTAGCGTTCTTCTCCCTATTTTGACACATCCAGGTAAGGGGTGCATGATCTGTGACCAATCGGAACTTTCTCCCCAACAGATAATACTTGAGTGTCTCTACAGCCCACTTTATTGCGAGACACTCTTTCTCGACTATGGAGTAATTTTTCTCCTGGGGATTTAGTTTCCTACTTAAATAAAGGATGGGGTGCTCCTCCCCTTGAGACTCCTGGGAGAGTACCGCCCCCAGCCCTACCTCAGATGCGTCGGTTTGGACTACGAACTCTTTGGAGAAGTCAGGTGTGACCAACACTGGTTGGGCACAGAGAGCTTCTTTCAGGCTTCTAAAGGCCTGTTCGGCTTCGGGGGACCACTTTACCATTAGCGGTCCTCTTGCTTTTGTGAGGTCGGTTAGTGGGGTTGCCTTAGTTGCAAAATTGGGAATAAACCTCCTATAGTAGCCAATTAACCCCAAAAAGGTCCTTACTTGTTTTTTTGTGACTGGCCTTGGCCAATTTTGTATCGCCTCTACTTTGAGTGTTTGTGGTTTGAGTAACCCTCTACCAATAGAATACCCCAGATACTTGGCCTCCTCCAGACCAATAGTGCATTTAGCGGGGTTAGCAGTTAGTCCAGCAGACCGAACTGCGTCGAGCACAGCTTGGACCTTTGGAAGGTGGGATTGCCAATCTTCACTATGGATTACCACATCATCCAGGTAGGCGGCAGCGTACCGAACATGTGGTTTTAAAATTTTATCCATCATTCTTTGGAATGTGGCGGGAGCTCCATGTAAGCCAAAAGGCAGCACCTTATATTGAAAGAGGCCGTCTGGGGTTGAGAAGGCTGTTTTTTCTTTTGCCCTTTCTGTGAGGGGAACCTGCCAGTACCCTTTTGTTAGGTCTAGGGTTGTGAGATATCGGGCTTTGCCCAGTCTCTCTACAAGTTCATCCACCCTGGGCATAGGATAAGTATCAAATTTTGACACCACGTTTAGTTTCCGGTAGTCATTACAAAACCTTGTTGTACCGTCTGGCTTTGGGACTAAAACTATAGGGCTGTTCCACCCACTTTGGGATTCCTCAATTACGCCTAGTTTTAGCATTTTTTTAACCTCTAAACTTATAGCCTCTCTCTTGGCCTCTGGGATTCGGTACGGTTTAAGGTTAACTCGGACCCCCGGTTCAGAGACTATGTCATGTTTAATTACGTTAGTTTTACCTGGCTGTGTAGAGAAGATTTCTTTGTTCCTTCTCACTAAACTCTGGACCTCTCGTTTCTGATGCACGGACAGTGTTTCAGCTATGCTAACCTCTGGGTCAGTTTCTTGATTCTCTGACGGACCTGGGGGTACTAGGGTTAACAAGACCTCTCTATCTTTCCAGGGCTTGAGTAGGTTTATATGGTAAATTTGCTCAGGTTTCCTCCTACCTGGCTGCCTTACCCTATAATTTACTTCTCCCACTCTTTCCAAGACCTCATATGGCCCATGCCATTTAGCAAGGAATTTACTCTCCACGGTGGGAACCAGAACTAGTACCCTATCACCTGGAAAAAAAATTCTGACCCTAGCACCCTTATTATACGTATTCCTTTGTGCTTCTTGAGCTTTCTCCATGTGTTCCCTCACTATGGGTAGGACTGCAGCAATGCGGTCCTGCATTTGGGCAACATGCTCTATTACACTTCTGTAAGGGGTAACCTCGTGTTCCCAAGTCTCTTTGGCTATATCCAGTAAGCCTCTTGGATGTCGGCCATACAATAGTTCAAACGGGGAGAAGCCTGTGGATGACTGGGGAACTTCCCTAATGGCAAATAACAGGTATGGTAACAAACAGTCCCAGTTTTTCCCATCCTTATCGACCGCCCGGCGTAACATGCTCTTTAAGGTTTTATTGAACCTTTCCACTAAACCATCTGTTTGTGGATGATAGACTGAGGTTCTGAGATGCTTGATTTTTAGGAGTTTACATAGCTCTTTTGTTACTTGGGACATAAATGGTGTTCCCTGGTCAGATAAGATCTCTTTAGGAATTCCGACCCGGGAAAACAGAAGTACTAACTCTTTTGCTATGTTTTTAGCAGAGGTGCTACGTAGGGGAACTGCCTCCGGATATCGGGTAGCATAATCTAATATTACCAATATATGCTGATGTCCCCTAGCAGACTTTATTAGGGGTCCTACTAGATCCATAGCAATCCGGTCAAATGGTACCTCTATTATGGGAAGGGGTACCAATGGGCTGCGGTATGCTTTGAACGGGGCGGTGATCTGACATTCTGGGCATGAGGAACAATAGTTTGTAATTTCTGCCAGAACCCCAGGCCAATAAAAGCTTCGGAGAACCTTTTCTTTTGTCTTTTCCACCCCTAGGTGTCCCCCCAATGGATGACTATGTGCGAGGTGTAATACTACGTTACGGAATGTCCGTGGTACCAACAATTGTTTAGTTGTAACTGATTTTCTTTTATCAACCCGATATACTAGGTCGTTCTCTACCTCGAAGTAGGGGTAAGCAAGTGACCTATCTGGTTGGCCATGAGTACTATTCTGGTCCCGTATATTTCCCCTTGCTACCGCTAATGTGGGGTCCTCCCACTGGGCCTTCTTAAAACTCCCAGGACTGACCTCTAGGTCAGCGAGGGTCTTATCCTGTACTGGGGTGGTAAGTGCCTGATCAACATCTTGATTTGGGGTATTCCCTACCAAAGTAGTGATGGGGAAGGGAATTTCACAGCACTCCTCCTTTTCCCCCTTCTTATTTGGGCCCTCGTCAACCTCCATTTCTGAAAAAGGGAAAGGATTTGTTTCTTCTAACACTTCGTTATGGTCTGCTATTGAACTCTGGGCGCTATTCTGAGCTGGGGACCACATTTTTAGAAAATGGGGAAAGTCGGTCCCTATTAACACATCATGTGCCAGTTTGGGTACAACACCCACCTTGAAATCTAAAGAACCAAATTCTGTTTCAAAAAAAACATCAACAGTGGAATATTCATGATTATCCCCATGTATACAACAAATTGCCACTCTTTGTGAACTGTTTACCTGTTTCTTCTTAATGGGCAATAGGTATTCGGACACTAGTGTGACCATACTCCCAGAGTCAAGAAGTGCCCGAACCCTCTTACCATTAACCTTTACAAATGCCCACAGATGGTTATTCAAGGGGTCCTCTGGGCTAGGGCCCATACATTGGGACAACAGCGAATAAGGTTCCACGCTGTTGCATTGCATGGGCTCATCATTTAGTGGGCAGATTTTTGCTGTGTGGCCCCTCTCATGACAATTTACACATTTAGGTACATAGTCTGTGTCCCACTTAGAGCCTTTTCCCGGCTCCCCATGTTGGCTATTGCCCTTAGTGTGCGAACCACTGTTGCTGGAGCGGCGTGAAGGTGGTCGCCGCTCTTCAGCGCCCCTTAACCCCGGTACCCTTTTACCGTCTCTGGAAGAGTCCTGGAACCTCGGATAGTGGGGTTGCTCCACGACTGTGGGTTGCGGGTGCTCTTCTGCTGCACTGTACCTTTCTACAAGGGCCACAAGCTCATCCGCATTGTGGGGGTCACTCCGACTGACCCAACGGCGTAAGGCAGAGGGAAGTTTCCTCAAGAACTGGTCCATGACCAACCGTTCCACGATGTGGCTTGCTGAGTTGATCTCGGGTTGTAGCCACTTCCGGGCGAGGTGGATGAGGTCATACATCTGGCTTCGGGTGGCTTTATCCATCGTGAAGGACCATGCGTGAAACCTTTGGGCACGAACAGCCGTGGTTACGCCGAGGCGGGCGAGGATCTCGAACTTCAATTTTGCATAGACGTTAGCTTCGGCTGGCTCTAGATCAAAGTAAGCCTTCTGGGGTTCGCCGCTTAGGAAGGGTGCAATTAGACCAGCCCACTCAGCTTCTGGCCATCCCTCTCTCTGTGCCGTGCGTTCAAACGTGAGAAGATAGGCTTCCACATCATCCAAGGGTCCCATCTTCTGAAGGTAGTGGCTTGCCCTGGTCATTTTCGGAACTGGGGCTGCCTCTGCCAGTGGAAGGTTACTGATAGTCCCCCTCAGGATCTCGAGTTCCTGCTGTAAGCCCTGAGCGAACCGCTTTTGCTCCTCTCTCAGCAGGCGGTTTGTCTCTTGCTGGTTTGCATTAGTCTCTTGCTGGGCTATTAACAGCTGTCGCTGGGTTTCACTCGCCTGTTGCTGGGCTTCATTCGCGTCTTTCTGGACAGCGACATTGCGTACCAGCGCACTCACCACGTCTTCCATCTTGTTTGGAGAGAGAGAAAAAAAAACCTTCTTTTTTTTTTTTTTTAAAGTTCTTTAACCCCCAGACCTTTCAGTGTTCTGCCCGCATTCTCCACCATATGTGACAAACGGCTTACTCCGGGGCTCCGCCGTCTGTCCGGGACTGTTAGAACACGGTCTTTTAGGGTAGGTTAAATGATGAGACGTCACGTACTGTTCCTTTAAACAGGCTATGCCTGGTTTATTCAGTCCCAGGCACTGAGACTGCCACAGTTTAAACAGAAAACAAAGCCAAACAAAAAGCTGCTCGTCTGAGCGATAACTTAAACTTAGATGTCCCTGACTCAGAGTTGGAAGTGGCTTGTCCACTTCCACCAACAAAATAAGTACCTTTGCAGTCTTTAGACAAACTAACAGAATGAATGAAGCGATTTGGGAAAGAGGCTTTCTCACCCCTCTGCAGTTCAGCAGCCTTCCAGGCTCTTGGGCGGGGCCCAGAGGAAACAGGAAACAGGTCTTATATACCTGAACTCTAATCAGCATGACAGGTGACAGAAAACAGGCAGCAGACAAACTGTGGAATGGAGTGCCTGTACCACGAGGCTGCCCTGTTCAGCTTAGACAGGACAGAAACTGTTCAGTATCCTGGGAGCCCTGTATATGGAGTTTATTACCAACCCCTGGTTTCTGTCACAATATATATATATAGTATATATATACAGTATATATATATATATATATATATATATATATATATATATATATATATATATATATGTGTGTATGTATGTATTCATGTACATACAGTACTGTATGTAATTATTTTTGTTCAATACGTGTTATTTTGAATGGTAATGAGATCTGATACTAAAATCAATGAAAGCAGAAACACCCATGACTTTTTTTTTTAAACCTGATCCAAGGGGTCAGCATAGCAGCGCTGCCGATTTCTTCTAACCAAGAACCCCCCTCAGCTCAAGCACACTTTAGTGACTGTTTTCTGGTGAAGGGGAAAATCAAAATGGCCCCGGTTTCGAATGCCAGTGGATCAGTCATAAAAGAAAAATCCAAGATGATGCTCAAAAGTTCCACTAGCTGATTGGCCGCTGAGGTCAGTGCTCCCTCCTGAACTGGGGTTCACCGGTAAAGAGGAAGATGCAGTTCCGATCTGTGAAGATGCTGGTTCAGAAAAAAGAAAACATAAATAATGCTTAACTGGCTCTGAATGATAAGATGGCTGCTGCGCACCCATTTGCTGCTAAAGGGGTTAATAGGCAGGTTAGGATTTTGGACACCTAAGGCTATATTTACTAAGCCGTGTTACTCCATAACGGCTTACTGAATATGTCCCCTTACATTCCATTCAAGTGAATGGGCTCTAAGGTGTCTTATTGAGTAACACTGCTTAGTAAATAAGGCCCATTAATGGACTACAATGTATCTTCCAAAATGCAAGGTGTACTGCTACTTAGTGCTCACAGTTGGATAAGGTCACCACTGCAGGTAGTGCCTGCAACCACTGTGAAAAACACATTGCAAGTTATTAGGACATAGACTTAGTCTGGAGCAGAAATGCAACACGTGAGCCCATTAGCAAACTTTTACAATATGGACTACCAGCCCCTTCCGTGTGATAGTGCAAGAGATACTACTGCACTAAGCTCAAATGACTTATTTGACTTGAGAAGCTGTGAGAATGTCTGATCTACGAAATAATGCAATTACATGCATGGCTGACGAGCCCGAGGCCCAATGATATATATTCCTGCTTTCACTGGCATACCGCACTAACATAGAAAGCAGGCTCCCAGTACCACACAGTATTATTCTAAAATCACATAGCATACACAAAGCCTCTATATGATAACACCAAGGCTGCTATTGACGTGTTGTGAAGCCCATATTGGAGTTAGTCTTAAGAACCTGTGTCTGAAGCAATTAGTATGTCAGTGTACAAGCAGATACAAAGAAATACATATGTCAGAAGCAGGAGGCAGAATCATAGCAAAAGACATTGCTGGGCTGTATTAAACCATTCCAACTCCTGCTGCAATGACTTTGGACAATGTGTGATGTGGTGAGGATATATGCAGACACAAGCAAATATACATGTGCAACTCATTTGTTGACATGAGAGCTGCATGTTCTAGCGTTCGCCGCGTGCGCCTTTTACGGCTCTCCTCCTCCGCTTGTCAGCGAAGCAATTCTTGAAATGCTTGACATGTTGGAAAAGTTCCTGGCACTGAAACGGAAGAATGATTGACTTTCTGGTTAATACACTGGTCTATGTAGTGGGAGAAGTGATTCTACAGACCCAGTGCCGGCTCTGTGTTACTTTAGGGAAGCCACATTATCTCCCTGCGCCTCGGATACCTGCAGTCAGTTTGCAATATCTTTGGGGTAGGCATTTACTGTTCTACGGTTGACAGTGCGTGACCACAAGCGGCCCAATATACAGTAAGACCAAAGTGTTACTACATGAATCCGTCAGCAGTTTAGTGAGATAAGCATACAATTGGCAGTGAGTTCTTTAGTTATGGTAAGAGTGATTTTTGAGCAAATACCAGTCTCCAGAAAAGAGACCCCCTTGAGATTATAGGGGCCAAGACGTTGAGCTGAAACAAACACAAAAAGGAGGTGGACCACAATTTGCAATCAAAATTAGGTTGAATATGGTAGAATTGCGCTGTTTAAAACAATATACTCTTGCAAACACTCAGCATTTTTATACTTTATTACTCAGAAAGCTGCAAATAGGTTTATAATCAACAGGGAGCAAAATCATTACTTCTAACGACATCAGTTGTATTCTACAAAGCAAAAAATATGTACAGTATATACTGTACAGTATACAGCAGACAAACTACAGCATAAGCAAGAATGCTTACAATCATTGTAGACAACATAAAAATGGTACACAAGGTATGGCAAATTCCTTTCTCAAGAGCAGTGATTTCATTCAAATCGGCGTAGACGGTGGCATATTTCCTATTAGGCCCGGGCCAGCAAACGTTTGGGGGGTGGCACCAGGTAAGTGTCTAAGGGCGGCATTTTTTTTCAATCTGACACTGGGAGTAGAGTACCTGTACCTGAATGCTTTCATTTGACTGCATACCTGAAGAATAGATTTCTGAGGTCTGGAAAGCTATGCAAAACTTTGCCCACAAAGGACAGTCATGTTGGTCCATTAAACAATATCACACCTGTTAACTAACCTAAAATTTGCTAGGACTAATACAGTACATCTGCTACGGCTCTGAACTAGATCGGTTTAATAAGACTTGTGTGCAAGATTTGGACCACTCTGAAGGAATGACATAGGATTAACATTATCCCTTCACATAGAAACACTACTTCTTTTCTTCCAGAATTCCCCTATTCTGTGGGATATCGCATGCTCTGCCAGACGTTTACACTCTTCCGCTGTGAAACCAACAAGTGCAGTTCCAGCCGTGTTGATGCCTTGTTTCAGTGCTAACGCTCGAATGCGAGCTTCTATATGCATAGGAGACACATATGAAAACATCTCCCCACAAATGCAGTAAGAGATATATTTATAGGCTTCCGAAGCGGCATTGGCATCTTGAGTTTCTCTGAAGCTCTCCACGTTACAAGCTATTTCTATCTGACCGTTATGTTGGAAAGCCATCGCTTGGACACCCTCTAAACCTCCTTCGTTGCTGCTGCGGATGGCAATTGCTATTTTTCTTCCTGCGGCCAAGTCTTGAGTGGCAAGAGTCACATTGCAGTTCATCACGTAAGGGCTGGCGCCAAAACCTACAATTATAAGAACATGTATTCCAGAAAAGGACAGACTTGGGCACAAAGTTACTGCTTCCCCTATAAATGTCTTTAACGATCAACATATCATCTGCCTTATAAAGCATGCAAGCAGAACACATGTCCAATTTACAAAAGACCTTCACGGCAGATGTATCCGAGTTGATAAGAACTGATCATTAAAAATGGAAAGAAAATACTCCAAACCTAAATGATAATTAGTTAACATATGTTTCTTCACATCATTTAAGGCAGGAATGATGAAATTGTGGTCAATGGAGAAATGGATGATGGTCACGGACTTGATAACCCCTGATTTAAAGCATTGAGATCAACTGTCTCAGTTAGTTCGATTTTCTAGAAGTCTAATGCAATAATGTCACCTCAGCTCCAGGTCATAATGAGAGTTTGATTCCATCCATGTTTTATGACTAAACAAAATGCATTAAAAGTCATAACAGTCTTGCATGTCTATGGACAATGGAGTATTGGAGCTGCAGCTGTACACTAGACCAAAGGTTCTCAACTCCAGTCCTCAAGCCCATCCTACAGGTCAGGTTTCAGGACATCCCAACTTCAGCACAGATGGCTCAATCAGTCCCTACGTCAGCACAGGCGGCTCAATCAGAGGTGTCCCATGTTTAAATGCATCCAAGAACGGAATACATTTGAACTCAGAATGATAAGACTCTTTGACACCAAAACAAGAGGACTTAATGCGGATATGGGGTTTCTCACACACCATCACAAATGTTTGTCTGCTTCTCTTCCAATGTTCTTATCCACAACTCCCCCTCCCCCCACCGCAGCATCCCCTTCCACCTCCATGCTGTTACTTGTCACCTTCTTCAAACGTCCCTTTCTCACCTACCTTATCTAAATCTCTTTTTTTCTGCTTTCCAACCCTCTGTTTTAGCCATAGATTCCTTTGTAAACCAGCTTGTCCTATGACAAATTGTTAGTCCAAACAATAAAAGGTATCACCTAATACTGAAGAACTCATTTATTCTGCACTATCGCAACTGTACTAACACGGCTATTTCCATTATATATATATATATGATAGAAAAAAGTGCACTCCCCTAGTGCATTATCTTCAAGGATGCAGATGTATAAAATGTAATAACATAGATGTGTGGTAGACAATACACACTTAAAAGATTAAGGAGATTAAAACTCACATAAAGGTATCTTGGCATATGATGACCCTGATGTAATAACACTGTGATGATAGAAAGGAGGGACCTCCAGATCAACTCACTGGGACCCACACGCCTGTAGTCCCGCCGCCGGAGAGGACAAATGTTCTCATACGCCACAAGCGACAGCAGCCAGAATCATAATGGAACCAGGAGTGATATAGATGTTAAAGGTCCAAATCTCCTTCAGCTAGTATCCACACAGAGCCAGGAACCCAAAAACACCTGCCGGTATACAAATGTCCCTCAGGTAGCAGGGAAACACCACGGAAATTCTGTGATGCGTGATGACGTGATGCGTGATGACATCAGACCCTACGCGTTTCGTTGTGCTTACCGACTTCGTCAGGGGATGCGACATCATCAGTGAACAAGAAATATATACTACACTGACTTGAACTTCATTGGTCAAAAGATAATGTGTAACACATGATTACAATAATTGGTAATACTTTAAGCAAACAGGATATAAAGTTAATATAATAAATAAATAAATGAATGAATTTACCACATATTCAGGGACATGGGCTCTTGCTATTATATAAATCAAAATTCAAAATGAATTGATTTGATTATTAGAAGACTAACATGCAGTCAAATATCTAAATGCTAAAACCAAATATATATATTTGGCACATTCCTTATTGTTTCAAATGCGAAGAAATAAAAAAAGTCTACAGCGGTCGAGAAAGAATACAGATAATGACGAGCAGTAAATGTTCAAGTATTTGTATTTCCGAATGCTTGTGTTGTGTGTTAGTAACGACGGTAATGCTATTAATGTCTGTGTCAAGGATGTTTGTGGTAGCGCCTATTACTGGAGCCATATACACAAAGTCCGAGGCAGACAAAACAATGGTCAGGAGCACAACAGAAAACAGAAGGCTGGGATGAGGGCCCAGAGTCATACAAATAAGCTGATTTTTATAGTCCGCGTATAACAAAATACCTCCACTATCAAAATCAATTGTACATCAGGAGTGGATAATTAAAAAAATAAGCGTTTTTATTCATGAAAAGATGATTAGATTGACTCCACATGCGTCTTGCTTTTCTGTGCTACCACACAGGAAGGATATGGGTTTATTTCTTGTGGGGAGGGGAGTGAGGAGCTATTTTTGACTAGGAATGGGAGAAATGATTAGCAAGCTTGGGGGAACCCATGCGTTAAAGGTGCATTTGCAGTTTGGAATTGAGATAATTGTTCATGATAACTAATAGGAGAGAAAAATTGTTCATGACAACTAAGCACAGAATGCATCTTTTAAACAAAAAATAATCTGTATACAGCGAGCGGGGACACGAATCCAGTCGGAGAGATGCAGAGACAGCTGCGCAGCTCATCTGAAAGGTGAGTAGCGATATTTATCTCCCTGTAGATAGCCCAAAAGGATTAATGCCGCGGGGTCCCATTCAGAAGCATGGAACCCCACAGAGGTAATCCTCCTGGGCAGCTTACTGTCGCGAGAGCTGCAGCCGCACCGGAGCAGTGGAAATCCCATCACGAGGACAGCCAGTCTGGCTACATCTGTACTTAAGTATATTACGTTTTAAAACATCGACAATAAGCCTTTCCCAACCCCTTCCCGCACTAATTCGCTGCTTTAGAATCTTGTTTAAAGACTGGGAAAACGGTCAAGTAGAATCTGTGCGGAGTTAATGGAAAAGAAATGGAAAGGAAATGGGATCTGGCATCTTATTTGCGACCAGTAGCAATTCCAAATCCATACGTTTTATTTTAATCAAGCATTGTCAGCTTTTGTTATTACTATTGTTTGTACACAAAGTAACTCATTGGAAATCAGACGATGGAGGGAAGGAAAACAATGATTTTATTAGAAAGGGTGATTTTTACTTCAACTAGGACAGGGGTGGCCAACTCCAGTCCTCAAGGGCCACCAACATGTCAGGTGTTCAGGATATCCCTGCTTCAGCACACGTAGTGCAATCATTCTGACTGAGCCACTGATTGAGCCACCTGAGCTGCAAAAGGGATATCCAGAAAACGTGACCAGTTGGTGGCCCCTGAGGACAGAAGTTGGCCGTCCCTGAACCAGAAGTTAATTCACCTGTAAGAACAGACTAAAGGTTTTTGATAATTATCCTGCAGAGGCCAACTTACATTTAGGAATGAAATGCCAAGAAGGTTTGTACCAACGGTGGACACAACAGGTGCGATCCTGGAATTTGTGATACCAGTTCACATACAAGTTGATAACGGCAACCAGACAACAGTTGCTAAACTTTCGATGATAATGATGAAGGGTCACAATATGTAATAGAGGCAGGCGAGCCATCTTAAAAATAAACAAAACATCCGCTGCATATTGTCTGTGTTTTTTGGTGGCTTCAATGTAATAATCCAACCCCTAAAATAAATAGGTATTTACAATAATGATTTCCATATGTATTCTACACTGGTAACCAGAATTAAAACCTTTTTAAGAACATTTTACCCCATAGTTATAGTCTAAAGTTATTGAATTGAATTTTTGCGCAACAAAATGATCAGTGATATACATATCCCATTAAAAATATACAATGGCCCAGATTCACACAGGTCCGTTAACTCAGGGCTCATAATGGGCACATATCAAAATCAGTAATGCCCATTCATTTCCCTGAGGTTAAGGCATATCCCCAAAGATAATTATAAGCAAACACAACGACAGTTGTTCATCTCATTAGCATAGGTTTAACGGCAGGTTAAGTTAGAACTACCTTATGTTAGCTTGAAATAACATGGTGTTATTCATGTCCTAACCTAAAGGTGGCGTTACTCCCATCCACACCCCTACCCTCTCCTCCAAATCCCATATTTCAGGTTCTGGATGGAACGCCAAATTTAACTCTGACTTAATCAACCTCTCGTTAAATCCCTGCGTTAACTTGAACTGGCCATTGTGGATATGCGTTGCACATCATTAGCAGTTACGCCATTATAGTTTCCGGAAAAAATCAGCTCTTTATGCTGCGTTATTGAGCTTTGAAGATATTTTGAAGATCTGAGAATTGGTGGGGGTTGATTTCTGCTGGGAGCGACTGCACAAACATCATTCTTGCATGCAACTCACATACTCCTTTTACTCAAAATGTGGAAACAGACAAAATGGCTGCTGTGATCCTTTGTGCCTGACTTATGATGCTTGTGACTTGACACGCACACCTGGGTGTCCCTCCCCCCCTTCCTTATATCAATTCTTCACAACATTAATGCTTAACGTTAACTTAGCGCCTCATTTAGTCAGTAACGGACGTCTGTGGTTCGGGGCTTTTATGCGTTATAAAGGGATAATCATTAAACTGCAATAATGCCAATCGGGGAGCTATTGCATATAAACTCACATTCAGGTCAATGGGGTTTCTATGTGATAGTGTTCTTAATGAAGATCGCTCATACAGTGTTTTCTCAATAGGTAATAAATCCAATGCTAACCTGTTATTCCATAACTTCTGCATGGTGTTGTTCCGAGATCGTTTTTTAATTCCTTTAGATCGATTTCGGACTTTTTCCTAAACCACCCCAGACTTTTCCTTTTCTCAACCAGACTTTTCTTTGCTTGCTCATCTGCGTAGCCAAAGAGAAATACGCTGCATCCTGGAACACATGTGGCCACTTTCTCTGCAATATCTGCAAAAAGGTCTACAGTATGTACCACGAAGGGAATGTGGATTGACATTTACCCTATAAAATATTTATGGGGCATCAAATGCAACCATTTGTTTTAATTTTTTTGTTGTTTCAAAGTTTACTATATTTAACACAGTTCGTTAGACAGAGTACAGTACCTACCGGTAAGAAGTAGAGTCTTGTAAGGTTTTGAAAGCTTGTTTACATCTGAAGTGCTCCGTAAAGTTCATTAAAACGTATTACAACCAGCAGCAAACCCCCATAAGGCCGAGTCCATAGAAGGACAGGCCGTGCTGAGCCGTGCGGACGCTCCGCGCTGAGCCCCTGCATCCTCAATGAGGATGCCTTGAGAGGGGGCTCACGCGAGCGTCCGCAGGCGTGCGGAGGCGCTGGATTTTTCAGCCGACAGCCAAGCTGTTTTTGAGCGCGCTGTCGGCTGAAAACATCCAATCAGTGCGGAGCAGCGTCAACGTCACGGCGCTGTGACGTCGGCCACCGTGACGTCGGTGCGTCGCGGGCGATTGGCCCAGCGACGTCACTGCCCCGCCTCCCTCAGTCTCCCCCCGCCTCCGATCGCGCCCGCTGGCTCGCATGCATGGACATGAAATTGCGCAGATTTCAGCAGGCGAGCCTCAGCAGGCGAGCCTCAGCGTCAGCGCGGCTCCGATCTGCTCACCCCTCTATGGCCCCAGCCTTAGAATTAATATGGCTATGTGAACTCTGAATTATACAGAAAGGGTTCCCACCATCATTATTGGTGCTTTGTGTAACTTTTCCCATTGCTCCATAAAACCGCTCCCCATATTCCTGGGTAAGATCAATGCAAAACACCTTTATATACTGATATTAAGAGTAATTTATTCCAAACGACTCAAAATTAGCTTTTCACCATCATTTTAATACCAAAGACACCACTCTGGGAGCTTAACAAATAGACAGAAAAAGAGTAAACGCTATGGACGTTATGTTCTAAAGTGCGTTACCTCCGATCGGGTATTAACACATGGAAACTTCCACTAACTTGAATAACCCCTTGTTGGGTCTCTTTCAATACACTTTACTAGTGGATGTCAATGCTATTCACTTCAGTACTAGTGGTAGCTAGTACTAAACCACCAATGCTGATTTGTGCACAAGACCCAACAGTGTTTGTTCTGAATGTAATTAATGCAATGAAAGACTGTAAAGAGAATGCACACGGGCTGGTTAGTAGCAAAGGTACAACAGTGACATCTTGTGGCTACAGTAACTCCCATAGACTGTACACTACCCCTACATTGATATTGTTCAGTTTGCTGAACCTTTTTCAGAACTTTTGTTTGATGTGCCTGTCATTTCACCTCTTCTTTTCCGTCCAACATCTTCATCTCTAAGACCTCTGAAGACAACATTGTCTAAGCAATATACATCTTAATTTCACCTCCTACGGTCTCTGTAAGTTCTTACTACTTACCACTTACACTGTATGATCTGCCGGGCAGGGACTCCCTTACCTAATGTTACTTTTATATCTGCAGCGCTTATTCCTATTATGTCTCCTATTATTATTACGTCACGTGTATTTCTGCCGTGAAGAGCGATGTACATGGATGGCGCTATAGAAATAAAGATATACATACACGATGATCATGCAATACTATTAGCCATTCCTGTATTGGAGAAGGCCAGCAATATTTTGCAAAAATAAGGTGTACTCTAATCACTGTGGGCAAATTACTTTACTTTACCTTGTGTGCCTAATTGAAAGACAAGCTCTTAATGGCCTACATTAATGGTGCCTGTAAAAGTTCATGTACGTATATTGCCCTGCATCACTTCATTCAAGTGGATGCTATAAAATATATCGCTAAATATTTGTGGTAATTATCCTGTGCTTTTTTTATTGTTGTCCTGTATTATGTGTTTGAAGAACTCACCTTGGGCAACTTGACCACACTCTTCCAGTCCTACATGTGATAAGGGATAAATAGGAACAAGATCTATGGCTCCGAGACAGGGATGTATCCCCTCATGCTGACACAGATCAATGCACTTGAAGCCTTCCACACAGGCAGAGGTCACCGAGCTACCTAAACAACAACATAGCAAAGGTCAAATTAGTTCTGATATACATGGTAACAACAGAAAATACTGTTATTTTTCCTGATTACAGTCCGGAACAAATAAGTAATATCAACTCTCCCCACAAATAGGTGATGTACAGTACACTCTCCCAAACTCCAACCCCCATTGGTCCTAGCAGGAAACTCAAAGCATTCTGGGCAAATAAAACATATTCGCAGAGCCTGTGCTTTATATATTGCTATTTTTCTTCACTTGGGTGAAGCCAAAAAGGCCCCTTTCAAAACATTTTTTTGTTTTGAAAGTCCCCAAATAAAAGGCGAAGAAGGGATTCCTTACAGAGCTGTGAAAGGGAATGGCTGCATTAAACATAATTAGATATGTTTTATTTTGATTAACAGAATCAATGGGGAGGAAAAATCCTTGCCATGCATGAGTGCCCAAAGAATATTGGGTTTATATTCTATCAATCAGCCCCGATAGCTCTATATTCAGGAATGCCTTTTGCTTTCAAATGAAAGCTTTAAAGAAGCAAAAACAGATATGTTGTTGATGTCTCTGTTATTTAATATATACCTTATGATTTCTAAAGAGTAAATGAGTACATCAGCATTAGATGATACCTTTTTTATTTGGACTAACAATTGATATTTTAAGACAAGCTTTCGAGAACTCTACTCTCCTCCTCAGGCCAAGCAATTTCTAACACGAATTTTTGAAAGAAAAAACAGATTTTTTTACATTTTAAGAATGATATGTGCTATGTTTTCTTAAGAAAAAAAAACTATTGTTACCCAGGCAGAACTTTAAGCTTATACATTGCACACCCACTAGTACCGATAGGGTTAAACAGAAATGCTAAGTAAAAGAAATAAAATAAATTGTTAGTGACTGTGTAAAGAGTTAAACATTTAATTAGCTTCTTGTTTCTTCAGCAAATGAAGTAATTTAATTAACATCTTTTTTTTTTATTCCCTTGGGAGCCGTTTTTCACTTGCTCAGCTAAAATAATGTTAACAAATGTTATTCCGAGCTTTTAAAGCAACATCAGCCAGCAAATAATTGCAATCCTAACAGGATCCGGAACCATTTCTACAAGAGGCGACTGGTGTCTCTCTGAAATAAAGTCACTGGAGGAGATGTATGCGGATAGAGAAAGTGCACAGAGAAGTGTGTTGTGACGCATTGCTCCATTCTCTGCTTGTGTCAGGGGTAACAAAGTGTTAGGTTTTTTTTACATCTTACGCACATTGTTAAGTAGAGAAGTTTACGCCCCCTCAGACCTGGCAGGTTTTGCACGCCGACACTCTGCCGCTGTCGTTCAGCAGCCGCCAAGGACAGTCAGACGCTGGCTGAGGGCCTCTAAGGCAAGTGATTAGCGTTAGTATTATGGGTTAACTTTAGGGGTTTTAGGGTAGTGGGTTGTGGTTAAGCTTTGTAGGGTCGGTATGGCTAGGGGCTTAGGGAAATGGGTTAAGGTTAAGCTTTTTAGGGAAAGGTTAGGGTACGGGTTAAGGTTAAGATTTTTAGGGCAAGGTTAGGGTACGGGGTTAAGGTAAAGCTTTTTAGGGCAAGGCTAGGGTACGGGGTTAAGGTTTTTAGGATAAAGATTAGCATTAGGGGGTTACCTTGCATACATTTTTCTCCAAATTTGCCTCGATACCTCACCCCCTTTCATTTTTTTAAAACACAACAAAGTCACAGGGTTACTTTACATGATGCAGTCCTACAAACTATCCTAATATAAAACTACCTGAAGGAACGCCGTGAAATGTGAAAGCTTTTATACTGTAAGCTATTGGGGGTCCACGCTACCTATTTTTAAAAAATAGTTTCCTTTTTTTTTTACACAATATACAACTAGTCACAGTAACAAGCTACCAGCAAAGTAACTTGCACATGAAGAGTAAAGTTCTGCTCTGTGTGTAGGCAAATCACTTTTAGGCCATATATTTAAACAGAGCAGCAATCCCGCTCCAGATAATTACTGGTGAAGCTATCTGGTATAAATCTGCCTTAAAGGGGGGAACGAAACGGTAGCCAAATCTCGGGCCAATAGGAAGCCGCGACATCATCTGTTGCGGCTTCTGATTGGACAGCCATTTAAAGTCCCTTTAAAAATAAAAAATAAAGGAAGTAATACGAATAACTTCACTGGAAAGTATCTAGGGAACCAGGGGGTCTAGAGCTGAAAATAGTGCAGGTTAGCTCTGAAGGACACCCGGTTCTAATCCTGAAAAAAAGGGGAGTTAGTAAGAGGGATTACTGCTTTAACCCTTCAAGCATCCTATGGTGTACTCTGACACTCTATGGGCCCTATGACCTACAGAGTACATCATGCATTATATTCCTCTTTTTCTAGGGGGCGATTGCGATCGGAATGGAAGTGGAGTATCGTCTCCTTTGGTTCATGTCCTGGGGGGCCTGCCCGCAACCTTGTGATCGCTACACCAAGTGATCGAGTGGTTGAGTGCCGGAAGACACTCCGCATCGCAAGCATTTCCAGTGGAGCCGTAGGTCACTCTGGACCGTCTTGATCAGGCGATGTCAAATCGCAACGCACATTTACACTGGCGACACACTTTATTCGAGCTCGGCTAGTCCCATGAATTCGGGTATACCCGGGTGTATTGAGGTTTGTGACTGTTTTCTGCCCGAGTGCATTGGGTTATTTTCCAGGCAGGGATTGAAGCATTTTATTCCCGCTGGCTGCAATACTGCACAGTATATATATATATACTGTATTACAATTCATGAATTTATGCCATCTGGTAGACACCGAAGCATTGCAGCCTATTAAATCCTAATCATTATCATTTAACAGATCAGACGCCCATCAGCCAGGCATGAACCCAGGCTGGGAAGGCAAACGCAACGGGGCTTGTCAGAGGTGAGGAGCGGCGCATTCCAGGTATCTGCCAGGTACATACTGGGTATTTGCTCGAATAAAGTGTGTCGGTGCAGTACGGCCCATTTATTAGATTCATGGACATGCTGCTTAGTAAAAATGGCCCATTACCACCCCATACCTCGGACACCAAAACTGTCCGACTTTCAGGCACACACTGACTGTATTAATACACAAGAAAATATTGATACAGTTTTAGAGGTTCTTTTTTGGAGTGGTTCCGAAAAAACCCAACAATTAACAAATGCAAGCAAGAGACCGGCGGCATAAACAAACAATCAAAGAAATGAGAGAATCTCAGTGGATAGTATCAAAAGATACAACCCTTTCGCTGCCACAGGGACCTGCAATGCCTTGGTTTTGTTTTTTTAAACAGAGTATGGTGGATTATGTCTTTAAGCATTAACCCCTTAACTGCAACACTCCAACCCATTATGAACGCACCCACCTAATTGATCAATAGTAGCGGCTATCGTGATAACTGATCGGTTGTAGTCGTAATCTGAAAATATGTTCAGCACTGTTGTTTCCGGACGCTGGTGTCCTGTGAAAAGAATACAAAAAAGACCACTGGTATTGAGAAGACATGGACAGAAAAAGGCCCCCAAGTTGTCTAGCACTCTACTCCATGTACAGATGAATTTATTACAATTTAACTTTTAATGGGTATAATAATAAAACAAGTGAACAATGGATTACTTTTGAAAATTATTGAAATTTTTTGTGTGTGGTTTAAAAAAATAATAATAAATAAATGGTTGGGCATCAGCCCATTGGATCACAATGGATTAGTTTTTGGGGCTCATTAACCCTAAAGATCTTGGAGGAGCGAAACATAGAGGCGGGTGAGTGGTTTCTGTTTTCATTAGCCTCTTGAGTGCCAATGAGGCTACCTGGGCTTTCATTGAGAGGGCCTCGGTAGCCTCACTGGCACTCAAGGGGCTAATGACGAGTTTATATATATTTATACTATTCATTGTTGATGAGGGGCAGGTGCCCTGATGGGGGTTACCCTTTTTTTTGCCATACATGTCAGCAGTGTCAGATTTCCCATTAGGCCCGGGCCTAAGGCGATACGGCAAAAAATCTCCGCCCCCATATAATTTTGCCGCACTGTCGTGCCTATTGTTCCTAATGGGAAGGTACTTGCCTGTGTCGGCCGCCTCCTTTTTGCCGTCCTACTGCTCCTTTGGAATCCCGGCATCAAATGACACTGCGGACGCCCCCACCGTGACATCACACGGTGTCTCGTTGCCATGGCAACGTTGCGACATCAAATAACGTCATGATGTCGCATTTCCATGGCAACACACCCCCTTACGGCGCCACGTTGGTGACGTCGCCGTGATTCCAAAAGAGTAGGAGGGCGGCACCAAGAAGGCGACGGACACAGGCAAGTGCCTACGGGTGGCGAATTTGGAAATCTGCCGCTGCATGTTAGCAAGGCATTTCCAAGCAAAGCCTTTCGTAGCCTCTTTGGTATGCAAAGGGCTGAAGGCTAGTGCAGAGTCAGCTAGATATTAACCTCTTTGGAATTGTAAGCTTTCAACTAGCCTTGGGTTGCCCATAACTATCTGGGCTACTCAACAGGTTAATAAATTAAAAAGATAATAAAAACGAATTTCAGGAACCTTTATCATCCAGTTTTAGTATTCTCTTTCGTTCAAGTCCTATTTCAGAGTCTGGATGGGAGTGACCAAGACTTTACAAACATCACGTTATTTAAAGATAACACAGTGTTATACAGTATTGACAAAACATGATGTTAAGCCCAATCCAATGAGGTCAAGTACGCCCGTTAATTTTTCTTAGAACTATCTTAGTGAATAAGGCGTTAGCTCAGTGAAAATAACGTCCATTCCTGTTCCTTAGGTAACATCGTGCTATTTTCCCAGAGCTTTGTGAATCTAGCCCCAAATATTAGATTGTAAGCTCATCAGGGCAGTGACTCACGGTGTGCTAAATTCCTTGTAAAGGAAGCGCTATTATTATTTTTATTTATAGAAAGAGCCACATATTCCGCAGCGCGGTACAACGAGGGAACAGAATGATAGAAATTGCCATAACAGAACAACATACCAAATAAGGACAAACAAGGGAGAACACATACTGTACAAAAGGCAATGGGGCCCTGCTCGCAAGGCCTCTAGAGCAGGGGCGCAATCTTTTTCCCCTGCGCCGCCCGACTGGCTTTCCCCCTCTCACCTTGATTCAGATGTCATGGCGTCATGACGTCACGTTGTCATGGCAACGTGACATCACATGACCCCGCGTCACCAGGAGTGTCTGAATCAAGGTAAGTAAGGTTTACAGAGGCCCTGCAGCTACCCTGGCATTAATTTAAATGCCTTCGGGAAGCGCGCGCAGGGCCTCTGTAAACCCCGCGCCCCCCGCAGCAAGTCTCGCGCCCCCCCCCCACTTTGCGCATCGCTGCTCTAGAGGATATACAGTCAGAGAACATTATTATTACAACTGCAGAAGAAAACAGGTAATAAAAAGAACCAGCAGAAAAAAGTGGAAGTGTTCCCATTTGTCTCTGTCTTACTTGGCCGTACACAAGATGATAAAAAGTGGCGACTCTGCACGAGTATATCCTACCACAACATATAAAATTAAGACTTTCGTGCATAATACACAGTTATAAACAATGATTAGTAATTAAAAAATGAATATTCAAACTTATATATTCTCAGGCGCAGTAGTTCAATCAGGTTGCAGCCAGAAGATCCCTCGGAATCGCACGTGAATCCCAAACGAAGAATCATGAACAACAGGAATGGACGTCTAAGAGTGCAGTAGATAGATATGAGCAATAAAGGCAAAAGACAATATACAGTATGGTGAAATATGTCTCAATAAAGTGCGTATATGGATTTAAATGAACACTAAACTCTGTGCGTGTATAGTGTTAGTTTAAATCCATCCACACACTGTATTGAGACATACTACACCATTTATTGTCTTTTGCCTTTATTCCTCATATCAATCTACTGCACCCTAAGAAGCCCATTCCTGTTCTTCGTACAAATGAAGAACTAACAGATTCTCAGCTCCAGAGAGGAAAGAAACTGCTCTCCTTTGTCATATGCCTCAACTGTGCAAAAGTACTTAGAACATTAAAAAAATACATTTTCTGGCAATTTCTTGACGTTCCATACACGAAAAAAGAAAGAAACAACTGCAGACTGGATAAGCTGTCAGCGTGATTCTCTGCAGAAGTAAATTGTTTTGTCTGTGTAATGGAGTATAATAGCTATAATTCCACTTGAACCGCTGCCACTAATAAGACTATGAAGCTCTCAAGGCAGGACCTGGGTATCCCAACAGCATAGGGCTGGCAGATTGCTGGGTGCAATCGCTTAATCACTAGGCAGATAACCTAATCCTATAAAGGCAGCACTACCATGGAGCCAATAAAAGATTGTACTCCGCTGCTTTGCCAAGCAGTAAAGCCCTGTTAACTAAACTGGAAACTAAAATAAATACTTTGACGTGTTGTTGTGTTGAGTACCAGCTATGTTTCCTGCTGCCTCCCCGGCACATTTTAAACTTGAGCGTACAATCCAAGAAGTGCCGTGAGAAATAAATAGCAACATTATGATTTGGCCAAAGTGAATTTCATTTGGACCCGCAGGGTGTCTTCCGGCGCTGGGAGGTGTCTTATGGCATAGCACTGCTTAGTATATATATATATATATATATATATATATATATATGGCCCTTAGCACTGCTCGTTATATATGGCCCTTAGCACTACTTAATATATATCTATGGCCCTTAGCACTACATATATATATATATATATATATATATATATATATATATATATATATATATATATATATATATATATAGCCCTTAGCACAGCTTAATATATATATATATATATATATATATATATATATATATATATATATATATATATGGCCCTTAGCACTGCTTAAAAAAAATAAAATATATATATATATATATATATATATATATATATATTGTATTGTATGTCTTTATTTATATAACGACATAAATATACATAGCGCTTCACTGTAGTAATACATGTTGTAATCATATAAATAACAAATAATATAAATAACAGGTCATGGGAATAAGTGCTTCAGACATAAGAGTAACATTAAGGAAGAGGAGTCCCTGCTCCGAGGAGCTTACAATCTAATTGGTAGGTAGGGAGAACGTACAGAGACAGTAGGAGGGAGTTCTGGTAAGTGCGTCTGCAGGAGGCCAAGCTTTATGTATCATGTGTCCAGGATTATCCACAGTGCTATTCATATGCTTCTTTAAGCAAATGTGTCTTAAGGTGGGTCTTAAAGGTGGATAGAGAGGGTGCTAGTCGGGTATTGAGGGGAAGGGCAATCCAGAGGTGCGGGGCAGTCAGTGAGAAAGGTTTAAGGCGGGATATATATATATATATATATGGCCCGTAGCACTGCTTAGTATATATGGCACTGTAACACAAAAAGACAAAAGCGCAAACGCACATAGTGAAGTTTGTAAAAATATAGGTGTATATTGATTAGGGTATAATATCTGCGTACATCAGATTAGTTGGTAATAGACATTTCATGTACAATACATGAGTTTACCACACGCCGCACTGCCACTTCCAGGTCTCAGATTGTCTCTCTCACAGCATCCAGAACCGTCTGTCACAGCTGTAGCATGGGATCTCTGCCGCACTAATAATAATTTGCGCACTTTTTTTGTTTTGTTCTGTTAGTATATATGGCACTTGGATACCTAACCATATATTTGGTGCTAAAAATCTCCACGTTTGGGAACCGTGTTGACAAAAAGATGGCGAGCAAGCCAGTGAATTCTTATCACCGGATAAGACGGTCAACTCATATTAGTCTCGAAGATAAGGGTGTTTCTACCCCCCCACCAGCAAATAAACAGTCTGTACCTAGAGAATGGGAATTTTGCACCATTAAAAAAAAATTGGTAAAAACTAAAAATTAAGAGCCTGAGGCATTTTGCAGCAAATATTCTTTATAGTGTTTCTTTATGTGCTAAATGAGAGGATCTAATTTGTGAGTGATGAGACAATGATTCTGTCAATCTGGCTCTCATAAAAACTTATGGGCAATACAAAAGTTCAACGCAATAGCTATTGCTTTTTGAAAAGAATAAGAAAAAAAAAGCTTTCTGAGCCAGGAACTGCTTATTCCTCGTCCGGATTGGGGGAGGAAGGGGGAGAAACAAAAGAGAAGGGAGACAAAGAAACAAATGCAATATCATGTTTTATGGAGCACTTTTTAAAGCAGTGATCCCCCCCAGAAACAAACACACACACATCCCCTATAATGATTGTGTCTTGTACTGTCAGCATCTAAAAAAAATAATTTATAACCGGTAAATGTTTTTGATATTAAAAAAAAATAATCAATGTTCTTCATTTTTAGCATCTGGGGTTACCATGGTAACCTATAAACACTGGTCTCTGGAAAAGGGCAGAAGACTGCTACGTTAACCCATTCAGTGCCAGAAGTTATGGTCACAGAACGTCCAGGCACAGCAAGATTACGTGATCACCCTTCAGCGCTCGTGCGTTAGCTTCCTCCTACTGGTAACGCAAGGGCCTGCAGGGTGCCACCCTTAATGGCTTACGTTGTACGTTCATAGAGCACTGAAGGAGTTAGTGCACTAGTTTCAAACCTTTTTGGGGTTAAGGAACCCTAAAGGAAATTGAGGAACCGCCAACCCTCCCTAATAACTCTGTGATCAGATGCATTGTAAATTCTTTTGTATTTGATACAATTTTCAAATTACCAGAAAATTGCAGGGAACTCTTTAGGGATGCCCGAGGAACCCTGGTTGAAAAACACTGGGTTAGTGTAATAGTGTTTGACAGTAATGCTATACAGATGCAGTCTTCGGATCCGGCACGCACTCCAGGGAAGCTCCGTGAGCTCTCCGCCGGCTGCCCGCAGGTGATTTGGTGCCCCCTGCGGCGCGCATTCACCCGCTAATGCATGAAGAAAGCTGGGTCAATCACGTACGCGTACTGAAGACGCATGGCAGGGGAGCCACACGGAGGATGGCCAGAACTAGAGATTTCATCTGTATGCACTTTTCAGTGGCCCCCTTTTTATGCATTTTCGTTGTTTAACCCAGCGGTGCGCAAAGTTGGGGGCGGAAGAATTTCCAGGGGGGGGCGCGGTGGCTTCAGAGGTCCCGCGCTCTCCCCCAAGGCACTTAAATTAAGGAACTGGGGGACCGCGTGAGGCCTCTGCAGCTTCTCTTACCTGATCTTCGGCGACGCGTCGCCATGGTAACCAGCGTCATTTGCTCACGTGACATCATGTTGTCATGGCAACGTGACGTCACATGACCCCGCAACATCATTTGACACCGGAGCCAAGGAGGAGAGGGAGCGTGAGGCAGCAGGTAAGCAGGCAGGGGGGTGGGGGGCGCAAGTTAAAAACTTTGCGCACCCATGGTTTAACCAGTAGGAGTTTTCACTCACTCCATAATAAATAACCATGTGTTGGTGTTACTGGCGCACTTGCTGCATGTCAAAGGGAGGAGAGAGAAGACGCAGGTGTTAGGATAGATTGGACCTTTGATCCACTCTAAAAAATGTGGAATATCGTCTTTGTAGAGGTAAAACTCATTAAGTGCATTTTTGGCAAAAACTATATATATATATTTACCCACCATAACATAATATATATATATATATATATATATATATATATATATATATATATATATATATATATATATATATATATATATATATATATATATTATCTGGGCTATATATATATTATGTTATGGTGCGTAAAAAAAAACTTCCACCATACAGCAAATAAAATGATCACTTGTGTATTACCTACCTAACATTTAGGGGATAATTCTATACATAGTCAAAGTTGTAGATCAGGCAGGTTACAGGTGAACATCCTCACTGACTTTGATGGGGATTTTCAGCCGAAAACAGCCGCTTCAGACAATATTGAATTACGCTCTTAGTTCCATAGTAGATGAGGTTGAAAAAAAGACATTTGTCCATCAAGTTCAACTTATGCTAAATTTAGATGACAAATACGTTATCCTATATCCATACTTACAGTATATTGATTCAGAGGAAGGCAAACAAAAAACCCCAGTGACATATCATCCAATGCTATCTCATAAGGAAAAAAATAAATTCCTTCCTGACTCCAAGAATTGGCAATCAGATTACTCCCTGGATCAACATCCTCCCTATGTTTACTGAGTGTGCACTATAACAACACAATTATTTCTAACACTTGGTCTATACTTACCATTTTTATCATATAACGCAGCTCTAGCTATTCTCTCTACGATGTCCTTTCTCCTGGCCTCCGAAGCATTTAATAGACAAGCAGCTAAACGCAAACCCAGCCTGCTTGATGTCATTTCAGTTAGCTAAAGACAGAAACACAAACAATCTGCTTATTACTTCTATCAGTTTGGCACCCCACTAATTGCACCAAATATAACAGGGAGGCAGAAAACATGAAAAAGACAGGGGTGCCCAATGCTACATCCAATTGACAAAACACAAAGTAATAAGTATAAAGTTTAAATACTTCAATAATAATAATATTTACTTGGTTATTTAGTTAAACCCTCTGGCCAAAGCGTCATAAGCCTGCATACCAACGTCAAGGTATAACCAGAACACATGGACATATTATTTTAAAGCACCATTGCCTTTAAAATAAATAAATATATATTTTTTTACCCCTAGGTGGGAAGCAGCGTTAATTTCAGCTCCGAAGACCCCGTGCTCCCCGAGAAACTTACATTGAAAGGTGATGTCGGTATCTCTTGCATGTTTAAAGGTCCCGTGAGCCAATAGGAAGCTGCAAGGGATGACGTGGCAGCTTTCTATTGGCCTGTGGAATGCAGGACCTTTAAAACAGAAATGTGTTGTGCCCAGCAGGGGCTTCTGCCGGCATCACCTTCCAATGTAATTATCTAGGGATGCAGGGGGTCCCATGAGCTGAAATCAACACCGTTCAGCTCCAGAGACCCCCTGCTTCACCCCTAGTTAAACAAAACAAAAAAAACAAGAGATATAGCCACTTTGAGATTGAGTTGTTCTACAAAACTAAGCTTTATTGTAAGAGTGAGGTAAATAAAAGCAATATACTGTATGTTTGGGTGGTAGATTCCTGCTTTAAAGATTTTTTTCCATATTTTTTGTTGTTGACGAATTTGAACCGGGGAATTCTCCAGATCTGCTATTTTTTTCCCTACGTGACGCCCTCGGTTCCTTACTTACAGGTGTTTCTGCTCCGTTTAGCAAAAATAAAATGGCTGCCAAATCTCGCAGGTCCCTAGGGCCACTAGCAAGCAGCATCGAGGTGCGGAAAAGGGGGATCACATTGCAGCTTCCTATTGGACGACCGCAGCAGCAATCTTTAAATATCCAGTATCTCGATACCTGGGGGTCACCGGAGCTAAAATTAGAGAGGTTCAGCTCTGGAGGACCCCCTGGTTCAGATTCTGTAAAGAAAAGTATATGGAAAAAAGGTGGGATTGCTGATTAAAAGCGGAACTCCAGTTTTTATTTTTTTGTGTGTTTTTTTTTATATAGGATGGAAGTAGGGGGTCTCTGGAGCTGAACCGCTTACATTTCAGCTCCATGGACTCCCTGCTTCACGAGATACTTACCTCCGTAGAGGGTGCCGGTAGCAGTTCCGGCTCGGCTAGTTGGGGCTTTCATAATGGTGGTTTAAATGTCCCACGGGCCAGAAGCCGTGATGTCATCCCTTGCAGCTTCCTATTGACCCGCGTGACGGGGACATTTAAACCTGCGGAGCTGCTACCGCCCCTACGGAGGTATGTATCTCGGGGAGCAGGGGGTCCCCAAATCTGAAATGAAGGCAATTCAGCTCCGGAGACCCCCTGCTTCCCATCTTGGGGGGGGGGGGGATTCTTTTTTGTAGACCATATACTTTACCATCAAGTTATTGGAAGATAACGCAACATTAAGCCTACGCAACATTACGCCTATGCAAATGAGATATAGAACGGAGATTGTTTTTGCATACACTTAGCTTTGAGTATACATTTACGCCAGTGAAAAAAAGCTTGTTACTGTTTTAGGTAATGTTATAAGCCCCAATTTAACGGAGCAGTGGATCCAGGCCTCAGTAGTCAAGTCTACTTGCCCAAGGCTTTGTGTGCAAATTAAGGTGCATTCCAACTTGAAAGCATACCTTTTATTTAACATGGGTTGAGAGCAGGGGTCCCGTATCTGAAGCGTGTAAATGTCAGCTCACGGGTGAAGTCGCCACCTGTATTTCCTGGTTGTTTAAAACCCCAGCGTCACGTGGGCCAATAGTAAGCTGCAACACATGACATTGCGACTTCCTATTGGCCTGCATCACACGGGAGATTTAAACCTCCATTTTGTTTCCTCTAGAAAGAAGAAACTGGCAGCATCTTCCCTGGTAAGTATCTCGGGAACCTGAAACGAATGTAATTCAGCTCCAGAGACCTCTCTTCCTCCATGATAAAAAAATAGGGGGAGTTGCTCTTTTAACATAGCAGATTAGGTTGATAAATGGCATATCTCCATCAACATAAACCTGCGATCCAGATCAATTCTAATTGGGTGAGATACTCGGCTCACTGTATATTTATAGTTCTATCTATCCAAAGGAAGGTCAATTATGTTTCATAAGGGGACACATTGTTTCCTTACCCCAGTGATGGCAATATGATTTCTCCCTGGATTAATGCTCTTCCTATGTTATTCAGTGTACCGCAAATAAAAATACCACTTATGAGCGCATTCACATGTGAAACAGGTCCACAAACCTGCCTTTCCCCATTATCTCTTAGCATATAATTAGACAAAAAATGAAGTAGGTAACCCGCACTCAAACACAAGCAAACAAGAGGAACAATTGAGTCAGAATAAGTCATTTACTGTAGACTAGCAATAAAAATAGACACCATACATAGGGTATACAAACACATACAGGTGAAAGGTGTGAGCTCAAATGACCAAAAGGAAAACAAGAGAATAGAATAACATATGAAAGGTTGTGTGGCCACAAAAAGCATCAAGAATTAGCATGCCTCTCTGCCGTAGTAAAGCACCTGATCGACGTCCCCAAATAACCTTAAACCAATCTGCTATAAATTCTTCAGTCATCCACCCCTTTTCCTGTGCTCTAAAAATAATCCCAGCTGGTAATTGTTCCTTTGGAAGCGTTTTTCTCTTCAAAATAACGTATGGCGGTAGTTTTCTGCCATCGGCAGTAACTCCTAGCATGACAGTAATGCGTGGCTTTTCATTGCCCGTAGATCTAACTATAACCGATTTTGCACCCTTCTTGTTCACATGTCGAAAAACACTGGTGTTTCATCAGCATTTGTCATCTGGCCAAGCAGATAATTGTGGTCTTTTCTCAGTTTTATAATATAATGCTGATAGGCGACCAACTTTTCAGCATAATCTGCAGGTAGGCGTTGCGCAAGTGTAGTGCGACGTTGTAAGCACAGACCCGAACGCCGCATCATGTGCTTACACCACACCATGCTCGCCTTAAATTCAGTACATGAGATTTTTAACTCTCTTGCCACCTCCAGTGCCTTCATTGTAATAACTTCACGGCTTATTGGGTATCCTTGGTTTCGTTTATCGTGGATCTATTCACAAACAAGTCTATCAATGTTTGACATATCTCAGTCTTAGGCCCTCTAAATGCTTTTCTTGATGCGCTGGCATTCCTAAACGTTTCTTCATTTTTTCGCCAAAATCATATATTAGCCTCGGAAACATCAAACTTGATAGCAGCCTGCACGTTATTTGTTTGTTGTGCATCGCGTATTGCTCTTAATTTAAAAGTCATATCGTAGCTTCTTCTAACTCCCTTGTTTACTTGTGGAAGCCTTCTTTTCAACACGATCACTCACTTGCGGATCTGCCATTATTAGACGCGTGCGGTGATTCCCGCCCATGCTGGCCAGCTGTAGGGACCGGCTTTAGTTTTTCCTCCTGCTGCTCCGATGGCCCAACTCGACCAGCAGGACCTGCCGCGTTGCCGCTCCTCACCTCCGCAAAATGGCCGTCTCTCTCCTCTCTCACCACTCCGACCGTTGTTTCAGCCCTTTCCTTTATGATGCCTCAGTCACCCTCGTACTCTCTCTTAGGTAGCACAGTGCACACCTGCTCTGTCGGCAGTCCGCGTCTCTCTCTAGCGCGCTACCTTCTGTTTACCTCTCTCCTCAGCTCCCCTGTTCGGCGGCCATTTTGCTTCTCCGTCGGGGCGACGAGAGGTCCGCGGTCTCGGTGCCAACAGCTGTTCCCCAGCTCCCACAAGTCCCAGTGTCTTGCAGGCGGTGACTCCCCCTTGTCTAGGTGTCTTTTTTATATTTTTCTGGGGCAATTTTATCACTGTTTTTGCTAATTGTCCCTCTGTTCTGCCGGAGCTGAGCTGACATGCGATAGTGTGTCCAAGCCACATTCCCCGGCTTTTTATCCCCCACTGAAAATGTTAGGCTGCGCATATAATGCGAGTACAGTTTTCGGAGGACAATTTTACACAAAAACATTGCACTATATTCGGGCCAATACGGTACTTAGCTCAGCTCATAACGTAACAATGGCTAAAAGACAAGGGCAAAAAAAAAAAGTGGGGTACTGATGAACAGAATGGGTCACACTAGGTTAGGCAAGCCAAAAATTAATAGGAAACAAAGGGGAGGGGGGAAAGCTAAAACCCTAAAAAAGGGGGAGGGGGTGGAGAATGACAATATAAATTCAATGGGGGCAACGTTTTAGGAAAACCCCGCCCTCAGTCCCGTTCTAAACCACTGCAGTACTTCCCTTATTGGGTTGCCCATGTGAATACCCAGTAGAAAATTAAGCCATCCAACAAAGGGAAACGTCTGTCAGGAATGCAGCCTGTGGTGAGATTAAGGCTGCGGTCCCAGTCACTGCTACAGCACACGCCTCGGCGTGCGCTGTGCGTATAAGCACCGCCCCTCAATGGGGCTGGGCCCAGTACTAACCTTCCTGCTGAAATTGAGTTTAGACCTTGCGACGGAGGCGTGGCCACGCCCCCGCCGGCGGTTCACCCAATGAGGGCGAATCAGCCGCGTGACGTGATGGCCACGCCCCCGCAAATCCCCGACCACGCCCCCTCCCGTTGCAAGCTCCCTCTCTCCTGAAGACCGCAGATCGCGGTTAGCGCTGTGCACGCGCCGCTCCCCCCCCCCCGCCCAGTGATGACTGGGACCGCAGCCTAATACCGGAGTGGCAGTTAAAGGGTTCATGACATCATCACGCGGCGTCATGCATCTCCCGACATGCTCACCGATTGGATCCATGTAGTCCCTATGGCAACGAGGAGACGCCATCAAGCCCGTGTAGAGTGGGTGGTGCTGCAGTCCGAGCAGTAATATAAATGCTCATGACGGCAGTGGGGACGCAGAGGATCCTCATGGCAACGGGTAGACGCCATCATTGCGCTCCTTTTTTTCTCTCATGTCTTTTAGCCATTGTTACGTTGTGAGCTGAGCTAAGTATTCACCTTTTCATATGTTATACTATTCTCTCGTGTTCTTTTTTTATTTGAGCTCACACCTTTCACCTGTGTGTGTTTGTATACACTATGTATGGTGTCTATTTCTACTGCTAATCTGCAGTAAATGACTTATTCTGACTCAATTGTTCTTCTTGTTTCCTGGTAGTGCGGGTTCCCTATTCCATTTTTTTCTATTTGTATTGAGGGGTCCCTTTGGGTTTCCTGCACCTTGGCCACACCTCGCTACTGACCTTGGGAGTGCCGACTCTCACCAGTGTATATGTCTTAGCATAATGCTTCCACTGCAGCCAGGGATTCTGGGTTATGACATGCAAATGAGCACTCGGTTATTCAGCAAATATTTATTTACCTTTGCTTTCTAAAAAGATGCCTGCACAGCTAGTTTCATTATCTGTGCCCTAGCAGCAGTCAGTCAGCAACATTGCTCATCAAAGGCTCGTAAAGTGATCCTTTAGACATGTCTATGCAAAATACTACCTAAATTTCACTTACCGAAATGTCAGATTACACCAAATGCAAAAACAATCTAGACACGTTACCTCTGATTTTCAGCTGCACATTCAGCAACTTTACTTAGTTCTCTGAGCTGCTGGTATGGCAAGTCACATAGTCCAAACCTCTTTACACTCAACACCACCTTGTGGTAATCTAATGTAGATACAGTGTTATGTAAGGGCTGCAGTGCTGACTGTGAAGTCAACAAAACATGTGTTCTTTTTTTTTTTTTGTATGTATGTATATCTTAATTTATATAGTGCCCGAAGTGCTCAGCGATTTACAAAAGAGGCAATACAGTATTGTATTATAATACAGTAAGTGCAAACAAAATCAGACAATAGAAAAGGAAATCCCTGCCCCGGAGAGTTTACAATCCAAGTGGTATGTTGCGAGACTTTGGAGACAGCAGGTGAGGGAATATGATTTACATGTAGCACATTTCCCCCCACCCCCTGGGAGATATGGCGGCTACGGTGTATGTGGTGCGTACTTGTGGCTCACAGGAGGCCTGGGCCGCCGCCGCTGCTGGGAGCCTAGGATGTGCCTGATCCGTCGGGTGACAGCGCCTCCACCTGTACGGGACCCTACTATGTGGGATAACCCTGTTACAGGACCCCATGCAATAAAACACATGCTGGAATAACAGTTTTTCTGCATGCATAAGAATGATACCAATATACAGCCCCACCAACTGGGCCACGTACGGCCGTGCCCACCAACACCGTGTCCACGCCTGGCGAGATAGTCCCCTAAAGTACTGAGGGGCCCTTGGGCACCCAACCACCCTGGTGTCCACAATTAGCAATCCCACCCAAGTGTGTGAGACAGCGCTGCCCCACTAAAGTTTGAAATGTTGGTGCAGTAGTTGTACCTGCCGGGTGCTCCGACACCCGGTGATGCAGACTGTAGATGAAGGCTGTAGAGTCCCAAGCCGTCAGCGTCTAGTCCGCATTGGTTCTCTAGGGGCCATGTCCCTAACTGATGGGCAGGGCCCTGTCGCAACCACAAGCTGAGGGGAATCGGGGCCTAACAGGGGTTCTCTGACCTAATGCAGGGGCCACTGACGCCCTGCACATGGACACCCTACCCCTCTGATGTCCCAGCTCCGACTGGCGTGCTCCAAGCGCGCGCAAAGTGTCAATATCTGGAGCAGGGAGAATACTATGGCCCTATTGGCTGAGGCCTCACATGACCCTGTCTCCTGGAGGCCCATGGAACTTGTAGTCCCAGCGCAGAACCTCGCTGTAGCAGAGGTAAGCGGGGGACTGAGGGGGGGAGGGGACCCAGGGACCAGGAGACCCAGGGACCCAGGCTATATACACTTATTGTATAGTTAATTCACTCTCCTTATTGTGATTTGATTAGGCTGCATTGGTTGTACTACCCCTCATAATGACAGTAACAGTCTGGATAAAGTTGATTTAAAAACTTGCTTAAGTGGTAACAGATAGCTTCAATACAATGTTTGCATGGACAACGAATCTCTAAATTTGCATAAGCCAACCATTTGTTTTATCTGCATCTGCTTAGAAATCGTTTTGCGCTGTGTCATGCGGTGCTAGACAGTCTGTGTTAAAAATAAGGGGACACCAGTAACAAGTTAAAAATGAATAATGCAAACAAGTGCATTTTAATGAATCCCATCACAAGCAGATGAGCCTGAAACTGTCCCAATGCGTCCACTGCATACGAGTAAATGGACTCAGCCTTTAGTAAGACTTCCCATGAGTGACCCTCATTCCAAGTGAGACAGTGTCCCAGGGAGTAAGACTGCCTTTAAAAGACATACTACGTTACAATGCCACATTCCAGATAAGTGAAACGGCCATGTAATGCGTGAGACTCACACCTAAGTGAGCCTTACAATCAGTGAGACGGTTATGTAATGATGAGACTCGTGCCTGAGTGAGACTGCCTCCTAATTAATTAATCGTGCCTAACGAGTGCGACAGCCTTGTAATGATCGAGACGTATGCCTGAGTAAGACACACCTAAGGCCGCGCTTATAGTGCCGGCGATGCGACGTCGCCCGAAAACAAATGCATTGCCGCCGCCCACCGCAATGCGATGGCGACAATGCGACTGAGCGACGTCGCAAAAACTGGTAGCCGGCAATATTTGATTTTTCAAGGGCTGTCGCCTCATGTGACAGCCCCTGAACAAATCAAATGCCAGGAAACCCGCGACGCCAGCGCACAGCGGAATATAACTTTCGCCTGTGGCGACGGCAACGGGTGACATCACCCGTCGTGTCGCCATCGAAGGCACTATAAGCGCGGCATAAGGCTTATAGTGCCACCGACAGCGACGTTGCGTCAAAACAAATGCATTGCCGCCGTAGCCTGACGTCGCTGGCACTATAAGCGTAGCCTATTAAGTGAGGCCATACTCCCAATATGTGAGACTGCCCCCAGTCCCCAGTGTAGAGGATTTAACTCTAAAGAGTGAGATTCCCAGCAGGCCTGGACATGGCTTCTCATTGTACCCTGATCTGAGTATACAGGCCCCAGAATGATGTGTGTTGTTGCCATGGCAACCGGATCACACTGATTGACGTGCCAGCTCCTCCCCGCGTTATTCGCGATGACGTCACACGCAACGTACGGCCCTTAGTAACAGCCCTGCCGCGCCTTGGTTACTGCCTGCGTTATCCCTGTGGCTCCATGCTCACCACCCTCACCCGAGCCCTGCGCTCCACCCGCATGCTGCTGCTTCAGACAGTGGCCGGGGTGATGAACATGTGCGCGGGTGTGACCTCCATTCCCCCCGCTCCTTCCCTGATCAGATTACCTGCTGTACCGGGGAACGAGCCTAGCAGGGCCAACGACGTGCTGCTGTGTCCAGCCCGAGAGACCCTTACAGCAAAGAGCCCGCATCACGTCATCTACTTTCCGGGGGACGTGCAGGTAACGCTCGGGGAGTGCTGGGATCCTCTATCTCTCCCTCTTGCCTGCACTCCCACCCTTCCGCCTGTTAGATTGTAAGCTCTGTGGGTCAAGGACAAATCTACACAGGGACATGATTTGAATTGATATTGTTAATATAATCTTAAGGATTATACTTTGCTGAGACATTTAGCCGTGCTTTATAAATTTAATAATTATGATGGATCTTCCTCATAAAACCATTCTCCTTTTTTATATAATAGTAATATTTTTTTCATATGCAATAAGACCCTGCTCCAAAGAACTTACAATGTAAGCCTGGTGCATATGGCACAGTAAGTTAGAGAGCAGTATTAATGCTGTGAGATGCTATAAGACACCTTACAAAGTCTATGCATGGGCCCCCTGCAGATGCACTTACCAGAACGCCCTGCCGTTCTTCCTACCTACCAATTAGATTGTAAGCTCTTCAGAGCAGGGACCCCTCTTCCAAAATTTTACTTTTATGTCTGAAGCACTTATTCCCATGATTTATTTGTTTTTATATGATTGTCATGTGTATTACTACTGTGAAGCGCTATGTACATTAATGGCGCTATATTAATACATACAGACATACAGCCCACTTAAGTGAATGGTCCACATGGTGTCTTCTGGCATTGATCTGTGTGTGTGTGTGTGTGTGTGTGTGTGTGTATGTGTATATATATATATATATATATATATATATATATATATATATAATGATCCATGGATTCGAACAGAGTTTGGATTAGGCAAAATTCTCACAACTATCCTTCTATTGAGGAGACTGAAGTTGGCTTCTTATTTGTGCTGAGTGTTAAAGCTGCAGTTCAGGCTCCCGTTTTTTTTAACTTCAATAGTTTCATCTGGACAATCTCTACTTACCTACAAAAAAAAAAAAACTGCATAGCTGCCGGTCAATTCGTTCTCCATCTATTGATCGGCAAAGTTTGGCGACATCTTTAAATATGGGGAATGTAAATCGTTGCTATAGGAACAAGCATGCTTGTTAAAATAGAATACAAGAAAATTGGTCTTTCAAAGTTGTTTTTTTTATTTTTATTTTTTTAAACAAAATGCTAAAAGTTATTTTTTCTTACTACAGCACTGATTTATTAAACAAAACACACATGCAGGATATTGCTTGAACTGCAGCTTTAAATGACTGGGCCACCAATGTCCGTGTTCTTCAACCGAGTAGTTGGTGTCCCTTAGATAAAACGCATTTGTATGTAGCCTGGCCCAAAATCAACATCATGAAAACGCGGCTGGATGCATCTGATGTACTGTACTGTATGTAGAGTGACTGTATGACAGTTAAATGTGTCGTAAAAAAAAAAAAAAACTAAAATTATCAATTAGGCAGGCATACATAACTCTGGGTACATACTGTATACACCCTAAGTGTGATAAATTAGAAAAAAAGTAAATTGAGAGTCCCTGAAAAATTGATGTTTTCCATCTGGTTGCGATATACTATATACGAGTTTCATAGCTTTACGTTAATGTGTTGAGATTATAACTGGTAAGCAATACAAATCTAATACAGAACAAATATGAACGCTACTTAAAGTAAATAAGAAGTATGCAAGCAGAATATTTTCTTCAAAGGCTTTAAAACATGTAGGTCAGGACTCTTCAAGCAGTTCTATGAAGGGACCAGATCAGAAAAGATTTAAGAGTAGAAGAACCACAAGCATATTATAATGTAATTTTACACACATTAAAAACTTCAAAATTATATTTAATAATTTTGCGAGCATGTATAACATACATTCACTTAATTAACAAGTGAGATTTATTGTGAACAAAATTGCACATAGTACCTGCTAATTTAATATTCGTTTCTTGAGCAGCTGACTTCAAGGGCCACATCAATTGGCAGCCCACAGCTGGCCCATGCCTTGAAGTGCTCTGATGTAGGTGAATCATGAAATGACCTGACTACAGAAAATGTTATAATTTAAACGGCAAAATGCATAACTTTTTTTTTTTTTTTTTTTTAAAGGCGCAATTAATGTGTTTTTTTTTGTTTGTTTGTTTTCTCTCCCTATTGCTGTTTTTTAACATAGGTTTGTAGCAGGGGGTCTGCAGAGATGTACCCCCATTAATTTCAGCCCCTTGGTTCCCGAGACACGTACCTCCAAAGGGGGAGCCGGTATCTCGTCAAAATTTGAAGCTGCCACGTCACGAGGGTCGATAGGAAGCTGAACCTGATGTCACGGCTTCCTATTGTCCCGAAGGGCGCGGGAGCTTTGAAACTCCACCATTACGTGAACCCTGCTAGCCGAGCGGCTACCAGCACCTCCTGCGGAGGTATATACCTCCGGAAGCAGGGGGTTTTCTGGAGCTGAAATTAATGGGGTTCAGCTCTGGAGACCCACCGTTTCAAAGCTGTATACAAAAATGAAAAGAAAAACAGCTTGAATTGCTCCAGTTTCACACCTGCTTTGGAATAGGTAAGTGCAACTAGGTTTGATGTAGGAATAGGCGAACAAATTCATTTAGCCATTGAAATAGGGCTACTTATTCAAATGTTTTAATATTGGCACCTATACACAGTTTGGCTATCACAACAGGTGCCAAACTCTGTTTTGGATCAGTCAGAGTGCAACTGGGTGTTACAAAGGGAATCTACTTCTGTGGATAACATCTGTGAAATAGATGGGCCAAAATAATTTCACCCTGAATACTGCAGCTACTTACTCAAAATGGTAAATATTTACAGCCATGCCCAGTTTGACACCTGTTTTGATGTCCAAATCCCATTTTGGACACATCCTCCTAAAACAACAAGGAACCGGCACTCCAGAGGTCTTCATACAAAAAAAAGAAATTTTAATCCACACAGATCGACATTTCGGTCAAACACATTGACCTTTCTTATTTCTTCTTCAAATCGCACTCATGACAGGCTACATACACATGGCTTTTATGTAAGGGACACCACTCTGGCAAAACAGTGAAATATGTGACCCTAAGTCACTTAACCCTTGGACAATAACTTTTTCACAAGTAGGAAGCCATCTTCAGCCTCATTTTCTAGAGTCTGCATGTTATTTGCTTGTCCCATATTTCATACTGTACTTTGGAATAGGGGTGCACAAACTGGGGGGGCGCCTGAGTTTTTTGTTGTTGTTGTTGTTGTTTTTAGGGGGGTGCAGAGCTTTCGGAGGCTCTTTCCCACAAGGCATTTTGATGAAATGCTGGGGATCGCGCGAGGCCTCTGTAACTTCTCTTGTCTCCGGCAACGCGGCGTCATTTGACGCCGGAGACAAGGTAAGGAGGGGGTTGCAAGCAAGTGGGGGGGGAGGAGAGCAGGCAAGGGGGAAAGTTTGTGCACTGCTGCTTTAGAAGACCACAGTTTGGAATGGTTAATAGAACCCACCACTAAAAAATGCTTCTTAAACTTAATTGCTAACTTTTGGGGATTTTCTGTTTGTTTCCTGCTTCCAGAGTTATCGGGATGTCATGGCAAATCACCCAGAGAATTTCCTATGGGCGTGCTGGAGCCTAGAAGACATTGCTGCTGTTCTTTCTCGCCGCTTTCCCAACAGTTGCATCTGGATTGTGAAGCCTTCCCGCATGCACCTGCATAAATTCAGTTGTTATGACCACTTTGTGGAGAGCAACATGTTTGGTGCACCAAAGCACAGCGTGGAGCTGGGAGCCTTCAGGCAACTTCATTCATTGCTTGTGAATGCTTTTACATTGGCTCAAAATGTTGTGATAGCTCAGCACAACAAGCATGGAGACTGTGATATCCCTGTGTGCGATACAGGTTCTGTGTATACAGCCAACGGCTGCCCGGCAGAAACCGAACGTGTAATTCATTGCGCTGAAAACTCTGCAATTCATTTTGGTTCACCGTCCGTAAAAGATTCGGCGTCGTTCACTGTGATTGGGTTCAGCAAAGGGTGTGTGGTATTAAATCAACTACTATATGAACTCCACCAAGCCAAAAAAGACACAGAGCTCAATTCTTTCCTAGCAAACATTGAAGCCATGTATTGGCTGGATGGGGGGCACTCCGGAGGGAGTGAGACATGGATCACATGTCCTGACATTTTGAAAGTGTTTGCTCAGACAGGTATTGCAGTTCACGCTCACGTTACACCATACCAAGTTAGCGACTCCATGCGGTCATGGATTGGAAAGGAGCACATGAAATTTGTACAGATCCTTAAAGATTATGGTGTGAAAGTCAAGAACCAGCTCCATTTTTCAGATGAAATACCCTCTCTGGATAATCATTTTCGAGTTCACGAAGTATTCTGAAATTATTAGGAGTGTATTAGATAGAAACGTAGAAGCGGTTCCAGTGATGCAAAGGAAAACGGAACAGCACCTGAGAATTTTGGCTCCTGATCATACGATGATAAATATTACCACTAGCACGGGTCATTCTATGCAAATTAAACGTTTAACAAGAAAATGTATTGTGGGATCATGATGATAAAAAACCAAGCTACTGTATGACTGCATGCCATAATAAGTACTACTGTATATAAGTTGTGATCAACTTTGATCGTTTGTATAACATGTTTAAATGTTTTGTGTGTGTGTGTGTGTGTGTGTGTGTGTGTGTGTGTGTGTGTGTATATACACACACATTGGACAGGGTAACGGTTAAGCCATTTTGTTAGGACTGAGTTAGATAGGATTTTTTTTTTTTTCGTACTTCTGAGAGTTCAACGCAAACCAAGCAGGTTAAGGTTCCCCTTCTGTGGTTTGAAGTAACGGAGAAACAAATATTTTCTGTGACTAGGGGAACACGAAGCCAAGTGAATAGGAGGCATTTTTAGACCTTGTTGAATCTGTTTCAGTTACTAATTATGTTTATGGGTGCCATTCTGTACCATGATACATTCTTGGGATCTGTGTATTTGACAATTTGTTGACTAAGCCTCATACCTCAACTTTCTCAAGAAAACAAATCCACCATGAATACACAGAAATGTAAATGAATGTATTATAAAAAATTGTGCAGTCACTAAGGATGAGGTATCCTGGCTGCACTCTGTTGATAAAAAGGCAGCTGTGTTGTAATCAGATTGTTGTAACTGCTTCTGTATTGTAGATTTATATATCCAGTTTTTTTTTCCTGTGTTGATCCTTCCAACTGTTGGAAATGACATTGTACTTGTTTTTTGGCCTTGCGTTGCTGGATGAGTACACACAAGGTGCTAAAATGGTTCTGTAATACTAACCGGAGATTGGGGCTGCGCTTGGTCATCAGTGACCCACGACTGGTAATCCATTTAATCTTTTGTTCCTTGGGCTGCGGTCCAAAACGTGATACTTTTTTTTGTTCTTTATATCGCACTTTTGAGCGAGGTGGTTTATGTAGGGAGTAAATCTTTTGATAGTGAATTGAGTAAAGGTTTGTTTTGTCTACATTGCTGGTAGGGTTCTTTAATAAAAACGTAACAAACTGTTGATTTTTACAAATGATGCCTAGCAATTCAGCTGTTGGTTCATAGAATACCTCCATTAAAATATATCACTAAAACGCGTGTATGTGTATAACCAGTTGTCCGGGGAGGAAATGTTTACATAATAAAGAAATAGCAGTATGCTGTGTGAATAATGTTCTTTTAGATGCAGATGGACCTGTATTTATCCCTTTCTCCTCCCCACCCTCATTAGCATGTACATGTTGCAAAATCTATAGAGCCTTTTCCCAATCTGCATAGGACATTACATTTAGTAAGCGAGAAAATGCATGGTGTTCTCCATTAATTCACCAGGTTAAAAATGTGACATTACTTATTGTGTGCAGAGTTAATTTATGTTGAAGGCACAAGGTGTTGACCAAATACTGCCACTAGATGCCTTGCTGCTTATGGTATAGATTTCTGATTATACTTATGAACATACAGTAATATCTATTTTTATATATATATACTATATATATATATATATATATATATATATATATATATATATATCACGTGACCAACCTTTCCATTATCCTTGTCCATTCCCTTCTACTCTGACACCACCTTTTTGTGAAAATTTAAGGATTGTGTCACATTCACCAACATCTTGAAGCAATTGTCAAACGTCTAATGCTACTGCTGTGTGTTAATCTCTAGTCTAATAGATTAAGATAACCTGATCAAACGACAGATTTATTATTTATCCACAAATAATTCAAAATGCAATATCAATGTGTGAAAAAGTATGTGAACCTTTACATTCAATGCCTGGTGGTGCACCCTTGAGCAGCAATGACTTCAACGAAGCGTTTCCTGTACATGTTGGTCAGTCTCTCATATCGGTTTTGAGGAATTTTGGCCCATTCCTCCTTGCAGAACTGTGTCAACTCTGTGACATTTGAGGGCCTCCTTGCATGGACAGCTCATTTCAGGTCCTGCCACAACATTTTGATGGGGTTTAGGTCCACAATTTGACAAGCCATTCTCAAATGCGGACTTTCTTCTGCAACCAGTCTTTTGTAGATCTGCTTGTATGTTTAGGATCATTGTTTTTTCTGCATGACCCATTTTCGGTTCCGCTGCAGCTCACAGATGGACATTTCTCATTGAGGCCAAAAAGTTTTGGCAAAAGTTGAGGGCTTTTTTTTTTTTTGACTTGTTTATTCAGAGAACATTGTCACAGAAATTTTGTGTATCTATCTGCTCTTTGGCGAACTTCAGATGGGCAGCAATGGTTGACTCCTGGCTATCCTTTCATGACTAAACAAATAAGAAAAAGACTGAACAAGAATGGTAGTCATGAACACTCTCATTAGCCAAAGTGAGTGGCCTGCAGTTCTTTGCCTGTTACTTTGGGGTTCTTTGTGACTTCCTAGATGTCTTGCCAGTTCTTGGAGAGATTTAGGTAGGACCACTGCTCCTGGATAAAGTCACTGTGGTCTTGAAAATTCTCCATTTTGGTTGCCCGTGGATTGGTGGAGCCCCAAATCGTTAGACATGGTTTTGTAACCCTTTCTAAACTGAGCATCAATAACTGCTTTTCTTATGTCCTCAGATTTCTTTTGATCATGGCATGACGTGTTTCCACACACCTGTATAGTGAAGACCCAAACTCGCAAAGTTTCTGATCCTTTTTATATAGGGCAGTGCCTCCCAAACTTAACACCTGAAGATCTACCTAATTATTTAAACAGTGAAGTAAAACTTGCAGGTGCAAGGCTCCTATCAACTAACCAACTCAAACCCAGGTGATGTATTGGTATGATGAGTATGTTAAAACATCACTATTATTTTGCAACATTAAATAAAGTTAACAGAAAACAAACACATTATCTCCACGTGACAAAAAAAAATACTGGATATGGGCTAATGTAGATAAACTCTAGCTACTAAGTTAGTAGCTAGGTAGCCCTAATAATCCAGTGGTACATGAGCCGTTGCGGGAACACCAGTGCCATATATAGTTGGTAATTCCTTTTGGGAATGAGAATCTCTTCCAATAGACTGGTGATGCCTATAACTAGGTGTCAACCAACTAAATGTAGCTTTTATGTTAATATGATGGGCCTAGTTTAAGAGATGTGTGCAGAGTTATATTTAATGGAGACCGATTTAGGGTGAAATTTAATCCTGGCTTTTTGCACCTGTTCCTTTTTAACAAGTCAAAACATTCAAAATAAAGGCCTACTCCGCTTTGGAGAATATCTAAACCTTTACTCCAGCCCTTTCTAACTGGGTGGGTAGCTGGGCTGAAATATATCTAGGTAGGTAGATGTATCTGTACCGTGTTAGCCGAGCTTCATAATAAAAAATGAACAGACGATACCGTTCTGTCGCTAACTAAATGCTTTTATTTGTGCGAGCTTTCGAGATACACTGATCTCTTCCAGCGTGTTACAATGAATAAAGCAAGGTTTAACTTAACATTCCAAGATGCACTGTTTTTATCTGTAACTGGAACCTATCCCTCCCCCCCTGTACTGTATGCAATTTTATGACTTGAGGTGTTAAATAGTCCCTGAATGGTAGTGGTGTATGTGTATATTTGCTGCTGTAGAGGAAGGCCTCTGCTCTCCTGGGTCAGCATCCCTGTGTGCTATGGCACTCTGTGTCCAAGTCGTGTCCCCTTGTCTTGCTGTCAGCATACAGTCCTCCTATGTGCATCAAGACATCATCTTTTCCTCAGGTCAGCCCAGTTGTGGGCTAAGGAAAATCTCTGGTCTGTCCGCCTTCTCCTTATGTCAGCCCAATTTTGAGCTAAGGAATCTATCTCCTGTTTCCCACATCAGGCTTTTCACAGAGTCCTAAAAAGCCAGGTGGAGTCTAGTTGATTGCCTGTGTGCAATTAACCAGCACGCTGCTGGATTTAGTCAGTTTCTCTCAAACAGTGATAAGTCCCTGTTACACCTAGTTTCACAGAATGCCTATACAAGAACACTTAGTTTATATAGAGGTGCCATGCTCCTTGAAAAAGTGCCATAGTGGGCGCGGGAGGAGGAGCTATGTTCTATCTTTGTCCGTGGTTTTTTGTGTGTTTTTTTTTATTTTTTTAAATGTAGCCAAATAAATGGATTTTAACCTAATAGCTGGTATGTTTCCACTATTTTTTCGCTTGGAGCGGCAGTCACATTGATCATGTCTTTGCTAAGGATGATATCAGACAGACTGAGGGCTGATCCAAAATTACTAATAAGTAAAATTAATGTCACGGAGTAGAAGACTCCGCACCAGGAACTGATCTCTTGGTTCTACTCGCTAATCGATGTATGCAACGTCATAAAACGGCGTCACGTACCATCCTTAGCATAAGACCTTAGGTACATGCTGTCTGTGTTCTGATCACTCGAGCATTTGTTGCCATCACTGAATACTCTACACCAGCGGTGCGCAAACTGGGGGGTGCGTCCCCCAGACTTTATTGGGGGGTGCGGGCCGTGCGGCGGTTACAGAGGCCCCGAGCTAAGAGGGCGAGGCCTCTGTAGATTTATTTACTGGCTTCTTGTCCACGCGTCTCAATGGCAACGCGGCATCAAATGACGCCCGTTACCATGGAGACATGACGCCGCAGCGTCATTTGGCGCATTATTAGGTGGGAGGGGGGCGCGACCGAGTAGGCAGCAGGTAAGGGGGGGGCGCAGGCAGTTTGCGCACCGCTGCTCTACACATTGGTAGTGGTTGCCTTGAAGGTTAAGGCATTAATTTATATTTCACCAGGTACTGATCCTATGCTATTAGCCACTCGCTATCAATTTAATTAATTGATCCACGTTACATGAAGTGGCTTGTCTCACATATATACATTAGTTATAGGCACCACCAGTCTATTGGAAGAGATTATCTAATTCCCAACTATATACAGGCATACCCCGCTTTAAGTACACTCACTTTAAGTACACTCGCGAGTAAGTACATATCGCCCAATAGGCAAACGGCAGCTCACGCATGCGCCTGTCATCACGTCCTGAACAGCAATACCGGCTCCCTACCTGTACCGAAGCTGTGCGCAAGCAGGGAGCCTGTTACAAATGCGTTATTTACATCAGTTATGCACGTATATAACGATTGCAGTACAGTACATGCATCAATAAGTGGAAAAAGGTAGTGCTTCACTTTAAGTACATTTTCGCTTTACATACATGCTCCGGTCCCATTGCGTACGTTAATGCGGGGTATGCCTGTATGGCACTGGTGTACCTGCAACGGTTCATGTACTAAGGTGGATTATTAGGGCTACCTTGCCACTAACTTACTCTGTAGCTAGAGCTACATTAGCCCATATCTAGTATTTTGTAAAACTGTACAGACATACCCCGCATTAACGTACGCAATGGGACCGGAGCATGTATGTAAAGTGAAAATGTACTTAAGTGGAGAAAAGGTAGTGCTTCACTTTATCGATGCATGTACTGTACTGCAATCGTCATATACGTGCATAACTGATGTAAATAACGCATGTGTAACAGGCTCTATAGTCTCGCCGCTTGCTCACAGCTTCGGTACAGGTAGGGAGCTGGTATTACTGTTCAGGATGTGCTGACAGGCGCATGCGCGAGCTGCCGTTTGCCTATTGGGCGATATGTCCTTACTCACGAGTGTACTTAAAGTGAGTGTACTTAAAGCGGGGTATGCCTGTATTGTGTTTTGTTTTCTGTCAACTTTATTTAATGTTGTAAAATAATAGTAATGTTTTAACATACTCATCATACCAATACATCACCTGGGTTTGAGTGCTAGTTGATAGGAGCTTCTGTCCCTTGCACCTGCAAGTTTTACTTAACTGATACTCTATTGCTCCTGGTACCTACCCACTCCTGGACTGTAGCAAGAGCAGCTACCTCCCCCTCCCCCATTTATTTGATCTTAATTATTTAAATACCTAATTCTAATTATCCCATTTTTAGCTGATTTAAAAGCAGGGTTTTGCTTACTTTTGCACATACCCTGACTCTTAATTAGTACGATTTGTCTCATTGATCATTTTCTTTCAAAAGACATAGATTATCATGGAAAAACTATGGAATTTCTGTAATTATCATTGGGGTTCACAAACTTTTACTCACCACTGTATACCATGCCTGTCTTGTGGGTGTGATGTTTGCCAACAATTGTATAACGCTGTGTGCTTGGCAAATCCAAAGCACTTCTTCTCTACCACAACGCATTCTACCTACTGAAACTATCTGCCCCTACATTCTGTCAACTTTCCTGATTTGTTTTCTTGAAAGTTCTAGTAACAAATGCTCAACCTTTTTTCAGCAAAATGTGAGAATCCATGTTCCACCTGCTGTATTGCATCCCTGTGATTTACATGGATGCAGCTATGTTTGATGCTCTAATCCAAAAGACCAATGCTGGTACTACCATAATTTTGTATCAATTTTGCTTTTATATGATTTCTCTGGCAATCCAACCCTGACAGTATTTTATATTATACAGTGTAATTTTATATTATACAGTGTAATTTTATTTATCACTAACTGCCATAGGTGTTTGTTGCTGGACATGCCTTCCCCATCCCCAGTCTATTAGTAGTGCAAAATGAAAACTTTATTTACTTTTTCTGTTGCCCAAATTATTGTTGAGGGTTTTGGGGGGGTGGGTGCGAGATAAAGCAAAATAATAACGGGAAGGGGTGGGCAGGGGGTCTGAGATTTAAAAATAAATATTGATTTCATGAGGTGGTGCAACTGCATCTATACGAAAATATTGCACTGTTATGAACGTGTTGGTGGATGTTGAATGACCCATCGGATGTGCAGGTACTCTGGACTCGTAAAGGAATGGGGAGCATCATAGAAAAGGCTTTAATAGTGGGGGAAACTGATGATTCATGGAGTGGGAGTCCGCAAATCGATGTGGGATATCGAGCCAGATGTGTAAGTAACTGCTATTCAAGTTAATGGCAGTTAGCGCCAGATCAGATTTAGGTTCCAAAGCGCAATGCAGGATATTACAGCACAATTCCTGGGAATCTGTGATCAATTGTGTCGAGTCGTAACCTTTTCACAAAGCATTATTGCCTTGTGACTTTTTTTTTTTAGTACAGTGACTGGGCATTAATTAATTAGGAAGACTAGTATGCGGTTCCAACATCCATTGTTCAGGATGGAGTCTGGAGCACATGACTACTTCTAGTTTACATTAATAGGGGAATAATCTGATCCTTTTTAACTCCCTCAAGATCAGTTTGATAACAAGGTTATTAGCATAAAGCTAGATCTTTATTTCACTGCCCTGTGCTAAAATGAATGGGTTTCAGGAAAAATATAAAGCCAAATAATTAAGGAATGCATTAAAATTCTTTCCCATCAGATATTTGAATCCTTAAGTGTTAAGCCTTAAAGTGCCCTGGTACGTAGCTACTACATAATGGGGTCTGGCCCTTGGGAGGGCCATGAAGTAGTACAGTGGCTATGTCAAAAATAAAATGTTTGTTTTGTTAGGGAGATTGCATCCTAAGCTCAAAGCTGTCAACACTGACGAACAGAAGGGGGATGACAATTTGCTGTTTTATACGGTTTCTATGCTTCATTATTTTGAAACAATATTACTGTTTTTCTGTTTTATGGCACGCAGAAGTGAGGACAAAATATTTTGTGAATGATAAATGACAAACATTAATTTCTTCACTTTCTTTGAGAACTTCCTAGATTAACACTACACCTGCAGCCATAATGCATTACTGTAATAGTTATTTTTAAATCTGAATTTTGTAATAACGTAAACTTCCAGTTTATTTGCTGTGTTAAAAAAAAAATTTAGATGGAAAAAATTAGATAGCTATATATAGCTATCTATTTCAAATAACTTGTGGGGGTTGCAGGTAACTTCTTGATTTACTGTTGGTATAAAACCTGTAAACATTTAAAACACTATATAAATTCAAATCAATATATAGATTTATATTGTTACTAGTGTCCATGTAATTGGCAGCATCTTCAAGGTGTTCTCAATATATCTACATCCCTATATTAAATGCCCAATAGGAAAACCTTCCCCCAATTATTTAGCTAACAAACTAGTTTTTATATCCCACCTCCCTCCACCCCCCCCCCTCCACCCGCCCTTCCTTGATTCATTCATCTAGATTCTAGAAAATAGGTGATTTAGAAATGCTAATAAGCTCAGGTGCTATTTAAACATGTGTAGTTGCTTCGAGGTCCCTAATAACACTCTCCTAAAGTGGCATCATTGGTAAAGTGCTTACTGTTAAGAACACAATCCCAGCAAAGGTTGTGATAAGGTCACTTTACCAAGAAGAGGGTTTATGCTGGTCACAGTATAATGATAAACATGCATTAGGAAACCTAAAAGGTTAAGATATAGGGGGATGCTCCCATCAAAGCAGATGTATAAAAATAAACATTTTTTTCCCAAGAGAAAGCGGCAGCACTCCACTGCCAGAAATGTCTTACCTAGGTGCACTATGTAAAAATATTTCATACACAAATAGAGTAAACAAGGCACTCGGGTCTTAAAGTTAAGAAAAAAGTTTAATGCAAAAATCGGCATTTCTGTCCCATCAAAAACCTTTTTCAAGACATTTTTTCTGTACTTAAGACCTGAGTGCTCTCTCCCTACTGATGGGTTGCCAGAACGTGATTGATCCTGGCAGCAATTTTGTTTCCACCAGCTAAGTATTCTTGCCTAGTGGAAAATCTATTTAACGGGCCCTTATCTGCAGTCCACGGAGCGTTTGGAAGCGACTCATGCTTTTGTGGAACTGTGACATACATTTAGATAACTTGACAGAACTGAAACCTCAACAAGGGCAGTAACACTCAATGTGCGTTCCCAGTGAACAAATGTAGTAGGATAGCAAAAGTTCACAAGCGCTTTTCAGCACAAATAGCATTTATTCGTAGTTGCTGCTGTATGCTTTGGCCTGGATGCGTAAAACCATTCTCCTGGCGTAGAAATCCCTGTATTCCTCAGGCAGTTCATCCAATGTTTTCAATGCCCGATCTAAGATCTGCACTGCTCTAGAGGCTGCTGTGGGATCCTTGTTTCCATAGGTGTCCGTTTTATCGTAGCACTCGGAAGGTAGGTGTTTCCAAAAGACATTTACTCCTACTCCAAACTCCTCAGCAACGGTATTGTGAAACCACAAGGCTGTAACCCGTAACAAGGAAAGAGTTATTTGTACTGCCTTACCTGTATTATAATCTCTTATTATTTAGAGTGGAGAATGAACGATATTTAGAGTGGAGAATGAACGAGATGTAATCTACAAGTACAATGAGTGCTGGGCTAGAGCAACAATCTTGTATGCTTCTGGCACATGTAGAGAATGACTTGCCCCCAGCCAAGAGGCATTGGCTCTAGAACTAGGTTTTAAGGCAGATTGGGTAACTTACCAGGTATAAACAGCACGTCTCCTGCTTCTAAGTAACATTCATATCGTCTGGCTTTGGGAAAGAGAGGATATTTCATCAAGTCTGGGTTATCCACATCTAACACCTCTGATTTGTCCCCTGAAAACGAGATTGAAGGAGAAACGAGAGAGAGAGTGTTAAGGCTGCTTCCATAGTGAAGCGCGCTAGCTTTTGCACTCCTCGGCTGCAGCAGGAGATCTATCCTGTCTTGCAGGCAGAGGCAACGGGGAGCGCGGCCGTGACGTCACGGAGGTGGTGCTGCCACATTGAGCGAATCGCTTACGTGACCCAGTTAGAATGCGGGAAATACAAACCTGTTTGTAGCGCGACGCGCCGGTCTCCCCATAGCTCATGTGCACTATGCACTAATACATTGTAGTCCTAGTGTTTGTTTCGGCACCAGCTACGTAGCTCACGCCATATCCTGCACTATGGACGTAGCCTTATGCTGTTGCATGTCAGCAGGACCTGAGATATACAATAATGTATCCCAATAACAATTTGCTAACATTCTAATACATTAGGAAATTAGATTTTTTCATAACGTCCACTTAGCAGTGAAAACTTCCCTTTATTTTCCAAAGTAATCACATTTTGCCTTGACTCTGGATAGTCGTGAAAGTCACCCAAAATTTTACAAACTAAGTGGTGGGTTATATTTGTCAAGTAAGATTGGCGACAACAATTTCTAAAGTTGGCCTATTCTGCCAATTTTTCAATAACGGCGGGTGTGTGAAATTTGCAATTTTTGCTAATATTTTGCGTGTTACTATAGAAGGCGCATGTGTTCCAGATGTGAACAAAAAGAAAATAAAAGTGCGCTACTAGTATTACTGTGATGTCCTGTCACCACACGATTGTGACGTAAGACAGAATGTGACAAACCCCATGTGTTCCAGAGTTAAAGAAAATTAAATATTAGTGCTACGTTTTTAATATTCGGTGGGTAGGTAACATAAATAGGAAATTAATTCTCCATACCTGATAAATACAAATATGGTGCATCTCGTGGACTGTACAAAACAACTCGTTTCTTCCCTGTTACCTGGATAAGTAAGTTATCCATCACCTGGAAATATAACAATCACCGGTCAGTGCCAATTTTTGGTAAGAGAAACTCCTGCCTAAGTTACACAACATAGATACTGGGGGTAATACTGCTGCTATTCCAGACAGGATATTGGAACTAAAAAGCCCTGATACACCATGGGTATCACGGAAATGTAAGCTTGTATTTGTCAGTTTTTAAGATCTTATTTAGCCACAACTGAAAGTTGTCCTGAGGTTTTTGTATGCTGGCTGATGGGAAATGATGGATATTTCAGATAACAAATCCTTGGCAAAGCTGCATCTTGCATCTAGAACTCATGTTTTGGTTATTGGAATCTAACTCAAGTGATAAGAGGGTGTTTCATTCCTGGGATTTCTCTATAGCAAAATCAGTAAGCGGCAGTCACAGGCAAGTTCACTGTTAGGTGCCTGACGGCTTTTAGACTGCACTCTGGCTGGTATTGTAAAGGTCCCGTACATCGTAATGTGTCCAAAGCTGTAGCCCTGGAGAGCTAATGCGGAAAACGCTGGAGAAAAACTGGTCCTCCTCGAAGAACTTTGGTATCTGGATGTCTGCAGCCAACTCTGGAAACTGCTTACTGATGTCAGCAATATCCTGCATGCAGAAGAAAACCCAGTGAGCACAGCTCATAACATAACATGGTATCTGTAAATAGGAGCCTATTAAAAGTTAAGTCTTCACACTAAACGGTTAAGACTTAACTCATTAGTGGTGTGCTCCTAAATGAACTTCTGACTTTAGGGCATTTTTCTCTTTATGTCTAAAGGTTGTTGTCTTGTGGTCTGCACATTCTTTTGGTTCTGTGATGTACCCCCTTACTATTGAACAAATGGAACATTAATACTGATTCCACTTTGATATTTAGTGGCTACAAAGGGAGGGTTTTCCCCTTTTCTTTTGAGTTTAATTTTTAACTTCTGGAATTGTCCTCTTTTCCAACAACGGTTCTAGTTTATTGTGTGCCCCTTTTCTCCATTCATTTTTAGTTTCACAAATAAATACTTTTGAGTTTCTTGGGCCAGAAGTTAGGAAATATGTTATGTATATTTTTAATAATATAGCAGCAACAACGTATGCAGAACTTTACACACCAAAAAAAAGACAATAGAATACAAGGAATTATAGTACAATAAGCACAACAGATCGATAGAAAATGAAATCCCTTCCCCCGAAGAGCTTACAAGACATGTTGTGCGACTTACAGAGACAATAGGGAAAGGAATCAGTGCAGTGGGTGACAGTTGTTTCCCACAATGGTTGTGAAGTGCCTCTGTGGGTTTGAGGCGTAGTAGTCATGTGGTTAGGTTATTGAAATGCTTCATTTAGATAATAGGTTTTCAGATTCGATGGCGGTAATAGAAGGTGCTTGGGATATAGTGTGTGTGATGGGAAAAAGGTCCAAGGCAAGAGAGCAGTAGAGGTGGGAAGGAGGCTCGAGCACAGAAGACTACCGGTAGTAGCGAGAAATCAAAGCTGATCCGTATGTTGGAGTGGACTTGGAAATACAAGCACTAGATCAATTAAAGAAACATTTGAAAAATAAATGGCACATGGGTATATGAATTAAAGTATAGATTTACCATTTACTTGTGTCTAAAATACATTTATGTGACATTCCTTCCTTTACCTTACGTGGGTCTTCACCCAATGATCGGAGGTAGTATTTTTCATCCTGAGAGAGAGAGAGATCAGTTACAAAGTGTCATTTTCTCTCACAACAAATGTGTGCTGAATATATTGACCCGTTTATAGAGACTCAACTACGTTTTGTTACCACATCTTAACAGCCACGGAGGCAGCGGTTATTCCCAAAGCATCCTCCCCACTGTGTCTGTGTTGAGTATCCATGTGCAAAGTAGAGAGAAAAAAATGCTGTAAGTTATTACCTGGGAAATAAAGTAGTCTGGGTGTTTGTTCTCAGCTGCCCTTCGTACAAAAGTATCAAATGGCAGAGTTCTGAAATAGAACAACAAGAGATGCAAATTGTTTCTGGCACCTCTGGATGCAAAAGGGTTAACAATTGCACTGCCTGAAAAACCCAATAGTACATCATCTTTAGTTTGACAGCTCTCTGATCAGACAAGTTACAGTGTGTAAATAAGTGATAAACTCTCCCATGAGTGTATCTGTATGCATGATGTGCAATAGAGTGAATGAACCAGATATTTGGACCTATGGAAGATATGTGAATTGTATCTCAGTAGCCCTGACATCACAGGTGACCATGAATAGAACAATAATTTGGTTGGGCACAAGGCAAGTTGTCAGTGTCAGATGCATAGTGTAATTCACCCTACGCAATCCAAGAGGGGAAAACCACCAGTAGTGTGGCTGCAATGTCTCCTTTATATATAAACACACACACACACACTTTGTGTTTCCTCTTTTCTCTTTCCAGTGGAAGAAATACAAAAGACAATATAAAATTGGTAGTGTAGGACCTGCTCATAGGATCTACCTTGAAGTGGTTGCAGGCTTAACATCTCTTGGCCAAAGATTGAACTAAATGATTCATACTTATGAGAAGAATAAATATACAAAAAACATATACTGTAGTAATCAACTAAATAAGTTGTCATATTGGATGTGTATTGGGGCTTCTTTGTTTATTTTTATAGCAACATCCGTGTCCATAATAGCACTTTAATAAGCGTGACAAAATAAGAGGAGAGAGACATCCTGGGAATAAGTGCTACAGACCTATTCCCTGTTCTGAAGAGCTTAATAAAACCGCATACAGTCAGGATTGTGGCTTTATAGAATACAGATTTAGCAGGCTTCATTGTCCACTCTGGTGCATTATCTTAAAATAAGTTGTGATATTCTGCAAAACGCTGCCATTGAATCCAATGGAAACTTTGTTATAGTCTGCGTTATCAGGAGATATGTTATCTGGGGTAAAAATGTAACACGCTACACTACATCTGTGCTTTTCCTAAGAGATCTGCCCAAAACCTAAATTAAGATGGCTGCTAAGTCCCTCCTGCCTTGTGATTTTGCTGCACTTCAAAGAGCCTTCTCAGTGGAGCTCGGGATAAGACTGCTTCTATGGTAAAGCTGTTTGCAGTGTGCAGGTAGAAATAGCTCTGTCCTTCATGACGAAGCAAGTGAGACCTGTGGACACTACTGCATGCATTGGGCATTTTAATATGAGACAATAACATTAAAAAAAAGATTGTACTGTGGCTACTATGTTATGGGCTCCGGCACTCCAGGGGAAGCATGACATAGTGACTACGTTATGGGCTTTCTGTTCGTTTAATAGGGGAGATCGCATTCTGTGCTCCTGTGGAGCGCTGAACATGATCCAGCTGGAAGAGGATTTCTCTTCCGTTCGCCTCATCACTAATGTCGGTGTCACGTGATCGTGATGTGCCGGATAGGCTATGGCACTCTGGTACTTTGGCCCCTCCGGGAACTCAGAGGGTTAAACGGAATCAGAATGAGATCACTTTCTCTATATCATCCCGGCTAGCCCTCTGCTGACAAACTTAACATGTCAAAGACGAAGCTCCTCATACTTCCCCCTAGCCCAGCCATACTGCCCCCTTCTACATTACTGTTGGCTGTACTATCATACTTCCAGTATCACAAGTATGCTGCCTAGGGGTCACATTCTCCTCTCACATTCACAATGTAGTAAAAAACCTGTCATCTTTTTCCTCTGTAACATTGCATAGATACGACCTTTCCTCTGTCACTCTACTGCTAAAACTCTAACTCTGGCCTTCATTCTCTCCTGTCTCGACTATTATAACCTTCTACTGTCCGGCCTTCCTGCCTCGTCTGTCTCCCCTACAATTTATCCTAAATGCTGCTGCTAGAATCACTTTACTCTCTCCTAAATCTGTCTCTCCTGCTGAAATCCCTCTCCTTGCTTCCTATTAAACTCTGTATCACTTCCAAAATTCTCCTCTCTTTAAGGCTACACACTCTTCTACCCCTCCTTACATCTCGGCCCTAATTTTTTGCTATACACCTGCCCAACTTTTGCGTTCTTCTCAAGGATGTCTTCTTTATACCCCTTTTGTATCTAAAGCTATCTCCCACCTAAAACCTCTCACACTGCACCACACCTCTGAAATGTCCTTCCCGTCAATAGCCGACTGGCACCCTCTCTCTCCACCTTTTAGAAACTTTGTTAAAACAAACCTCTTTAATGAAGTATATGGGTAGCGCCACTGGCTGATACATGATACTATACATCTCATATGCATTGACCATGGCCCCGTGCAGACACACTTGCCAGAACACCTTCCTTCTGTCCCTGTAAATTCTCCCCACTTAGATTGTAAGCTCTTCAGGACAGGGACTTTTTCCTATTGTTACTTTTATGTCGGAAGCGCTTATTCCCAATATGTTTTAGAATGTTGTCACGTGTATTACTGCTGAAAAGCACTATGTACATGAATGGCGCTATATAAATAAAGATATACAGGTACATGTATACTTTGAAAGTAGGTTACTATTGGCGGAACTGCATCTTTTATCAACCAAGCGCCAGACCCCAGTTGTCTCTCCCCTTTCCTGGGTAAAGAAGACAGGTACTTAGAAATTCCAGCCTTTGTGCGCTAGATGTTTGATGATGGAGCACCTGTACATGAAGTTCTTCTTGATGAAGTCCATTTGTGGCACCTCAGATACGTGGATCTTCACCTCCCGACCTCCCCCTGTCCTACTTATGTAATCCACGGTCCATTTGCTTCTGCAAACGCCCAAGTCCAAACCTTTCAGGACCGCTGGCTTTCTCTGCAAACAGAAAAAAGCGTTTTCACTTCCAAAGTGTCGCTTCTGCAAATATCTTTTAACCTCTTGATGCCAGAAGGGCGTGACCCCCTCCAGCATTCAAGGGGTTAAAGACTTTAATTTCTATTTCTTCCACATAACATTGGATGAAGTTAGAAACAATAATATTTGTGATTTAATTATACAGCACAAGTGGTTACGGGATATAAGCTAAAAGCCAATTTGAAAATGTTTTACATTTAAGGCTGACCTGATAAGGATTTTTTTTTAACACAGTTTCTGCAATTTTTTTTGTTATTCTGCTTATCATGACCATAAAAAGATTGAAATTTGACATTTTTTCTTTATCACATTTAAAGGAGCAATCCAAGCATTTTTTTTTACCCAGGATTGAAACAGGGGGTTTCCAGAGCTGAACCCCACTAATTTCAACTCTGGGCACCCACTACTTCCGGAGATACCGGTATCTGCTCTGAGCAAGCTTGGCTTTAATGTTTAAAGCGCCCGTATCGTATGGGCCAATAGGAAGCTGAACCCAACGACGCCACGGCTTCGTATAGGCTCGCGGGAGATTTGAACAACAGTCATTACGTGAACCCTGGTAGCCAAGCAGAGTGGCTACCGGCACCTACTACAGAGGTAAGCAGGGGGTCCTCGGATCTGAAATGAATGTGGTTCAACTCCGGAGACCCCCTGCTTTAATCCTGTGTTTAAAAAAAAAAAAGTGTTTTTTTCCTTTAAAAAAGAGCATGTATTCACACCCCCCCCCCCCCCCCCCCAACGTGCAAGTAGCTGGTCAGGAATCGCCCGATCAGCATGAGCGCCTCGTGAGTGTCACTCATGATGTCACGTGAGAGGTTCGTACTCATTGGCTGAACCGCGCACGTGACCAGGGCAAGCGCAACAAATACAAAAATATTTGTCTCGCCAAGCATCGCACCTCTGCACGGGCGCGCACAATTTACTTTAATTGTTTTGATCGCGCACTCCCTCGTCCAGGCTGAGAGATCGAGCGCTCCCTCGTCCAGGCTGAGAGATCGAGCGCTCCCTCGTCCAGGCTGAGAGATTGAGCGCTCCCTCGTCCAGGCTGAGAGATCGAGCGCTCCCTCGTCCAGGCTGAGAGATCGAGCGCTCCCTCGTCCAGGCTGAGAGATTGAGCGCTCCCTCGTCCAGGCTGAGAGATTGAGCGCTCCCTCGTCCAGGCTGAGAGATTGAGCGCTCCCTTGTCCAGGCTGAGAGATTGAGCGCTCCCTCGTCCAGGCTGAGAGATCGAGCGCTCCCTCGTCCAGGCTGAGAGATCGAGCGCTCCCTCGTCCAGGCTGAGAGATTGAGCACTCCCTCGTCCAAGCTGAGAGATTGAGCGCTCCCTCGTCCAGGCTGAGAGATTGAGCGCTCCCTCGTCCAGGCTGCGAGATCGAGCGCTCCCTCGTCCAGGCTGCGAGATCGAGCACTCTCTTGCTTTTGCGCCGTGCGAGCAGAGGCGATTAGTGTAGGGGTGTGCCTGTGATGTCACGTGAACTGTTCGCCCTCATTGGCTGAACCGCGGACGTGACCAGGGCAAGCGCGACAAATTCAAAATAATTTTTCGGCAAGCAGCTGAGCGCAGAGCGCTCACGGGCACGTGCGCGCACACTCAGGACAAACATTGTCGCAATGTGTTGGAGCACGGGCGCGCATGCGCGCTCAGCTTCACCTTGGACACGGCCATAACATTTCAAATGCTTATCAGATTTAAAAATAAAAAATAAAAAAACTTGGAAAGGGCACGAAGCGATCTCCTAGTAAAGCAAGTAAAACATGGACTGCTACTTTGAAACATATTCCTAAACAGTTTGGAGTCACAAAACCTGTAAGGTTTTTTTTTTTTTCACACGCACTTACCCGTGGATAAACGTCCTGCAGAAACCTTTGCTTATCTACGTCCGTGTAATGGGGCAAAGGGATTTTTGGCTGCCGGAACTCCATGGCACCTGCACGAATGAGAGGGATACAACAAATACTTTTAGGGGTTTCTTACTATTGCACGTGTTAAAAGGGGTCATGTATCAAAGTCTCCTGGCTGCAAAATGGAAGCAAAAATATTGCATCATGTTCATCAAAGAGCCCACAAAATCTCACTTTATCCTAAGGGTTTTTTTTTCTTTTACTAAAATGTGCTGCAATGTTTTCGTTCTAGTTTTGCACCAGATACTGATACATAACAACCTCTATGCCTTTTTTTTTAATGTTGCCCTTCTATTGTAAGTGCGTGTTTTCCCAACGGATGATGGACGGAGCAGAATGCCAGATTGTACCGACTGTAACAAAACAAGGTGAACAACTGCTGTTATTAACTCACTAAGTAGAATAAAAACAGAAAAAACGCCCCGAAAATAAATAGGAAAAATAGCAAACTGCAGCCAAAGAGCCGGACAGGACAGGACAATGTCCCGCTCATCCCACACAGAACTTACAACGAAACACACTACACACTTAAAAATGTTGTATTTATTTAAGGCACCAACCTATTCCACAGCGCAGTATAACGGCTGTGTGAAGATCATTACATTATAATGACAACTGGTACAGTAGCTAAGGAGGCCCTCTGCTCCCAAGAGCTTACAATCTAACAGGAAGGAAGAGAGGAAGCATGAGGTACAGAGGGACGTGGAGGATGGTGTGTTACTTAAAGTTCCTTGGCAGGAAGCAAACAGCTGCGATGCTCTAAGTTCTGTAACAGATGATGGGCGTTATAGACGAGGCAGGAGGGATGATGCACACACATCGTGAAATAGTGAAATAAACCTTTACAGCAGGGGTCTCAAACTCAGTCGTCAAGGGCCACCTAAAGACTAGCTTTTATGGATATCCCTGCTTCAGCACAGGTGGCTCAATCGAAGACTGACTGCTGAACGGATATCCATAAAACCTGGCCTGTTGGTGGCCCTTGATGACTGAGTTTGAGACTCTTGCATTACATTCATGGGCAAATGCTCATTTTCCAGGGAGTGACCGGGCTGACCACTCCCGATCAAAATGGAAATAGAGTCCCTGCCGGCCAATCCGGGACCTAGTGCGATCATGGGATCAATTCTGGAGCAATCACATGACCCGGAAGTGATAGAGGTCCGTCGGCATTCATGGTGCCAACGGACACCCGACACCCCTTGCAATATAAAATGTTAAAAACATATTGGACGAAGAAGTAACAAGAAATACAGAAGGAAAGAGCGGCACAGAGAATGTAGCGCTGCACATTACAGCACTTACAGGAACAGGGAATCCCACATGCCACATCTCTGTAAGCAATCACTCAGAAGCCTGCAGAAGTTTAATTGATATAAAGTATCTTGCACCCTAAGCATGTCCTGCTCTTTCTATAAAAAAATGTATAGTGTTAAAATCATGGTTTTACCTGCTGAGGTTACCATGGCACTCGGCTCTGGGGAGAGCTCCATTTTAACCTCCTTTTAATATTTAAAAGGCGTATCTCCTGAACGGTACATCAGGTCTTCAAAATAAAAAACAGTGTTAGAAAGGGCATAAACAGATATATAAAAGAAAATGCTGCTGCTTCAAGCTCCATTCCATGTGAATGGTGTTGAAATCATCCTCTTCAAGTGAAGGTGGCTTCACAGCTTAGCGAATAGGGTTCAAAAACATGAATCATGCCATCCTACTTTAAAAACCTGTGCAAAAGAAATCAGCAGGTAGGGAGGTTTGTGCATTAATTTAACAAACTATTTTATGCGAAAGAAACCCGGGGAGCGCAGGTGAACATAATCTCCTTATTGGCTAAACCCGGGTTGCAGCAGCCAGCCAGCCACCCCCTTGCATCTTCTGCACATGCAAAGTAGCACGTGCACAGGAAATGTCACTACGTTAGGTGCTCGGCCATCTCCTCCCCTCACCGGAGAGAAACAGTGTGCCTGAAGAAAAGTTCCTTCCTCTAACCCTGGGTCTTTTCTGAACTCTGGAAACGTGAACGAAGTGTGAGGGTACCTGGGGTCGCTGAGAACCACTACTTTTTAGTGCACAACCCAGCAGCACCACTTCTTTTATTCAATGACTAATAATTCCACTTTCTATTTAAAGTCAAAATTGATTCATTTAACGAACCCCATCAACATAGCATAAATCTTTCTAAAATATGGTTAGAATAGCTTTACCGCTACTTTTTTAAAGACACGTTGTTACAGATTTTAACCAATAGGTTTGAGTATTGGACCCTCCAACATTTGGCACATAAAAAACTGGTACTGGACACTGCCTGCAGGACAACTGGAAGAAATATTACTTGTGCCTGGCGAGTGCCATTGTATTAATAATATGCCAGCTAGTAACCCCAACATGCCAGCCAGTAACCCCACTATGCCATTATAACCAGCATTGAGTCCTAATAATCCGAGAGAAATCCTTGCCGGCTATAGAAGGAAGAGAGAGGAGGTTATAGAGTCACTTCCTTTTATAAACAATGCGACCATGGGCAATTCTCTCTATCTCCCTGTGCCTCAAGCACCAAAAACATAGATTGTATTGTAGGGCAGAGACCCGTGCCTGCAAAATGTCTAAGTAAAGCGCTACATAAAACAAGCAGCGCTATACAAGAACATGTTGTTATTATTATTATTATTAGGCATCATACTACCTGCAAGTATTTCTCTTTTTGTTTCGTAAGAGCATTATAACAGGTGCTACGTACTATGTTATTAAATACTTAACAGGAAACTATTTTTTAGGACTTGTTATGAGACGTGTTAATTATTATTAAATTAACAAGTTTGTGCCACTATTTAATGTCCATTGTGTGGAAACTATCTATTAACTGCAAATATCGTGGACAGGAAAATACATTTTGAGGGAGATTCTCCAAGCGATAGTTATTGCACAGCGATCCCCCATTATAAACTGTGATTCAAGTCAAATCAGTCTGTAAAAATCTGTAGTGGAGCGTGTCTACATTTATCTGGAAGTGCAGAGATAACATAATTATATGAAAGTGGAATATATATCCAGAAAATATCATTAATGGATTTTATGTTTGTTGCACTTATGGCTGTGTCTCTTTTATAGAGTGCTACATACACAGTAGGCACTATATAAATAATAATATATTTGTACAGACATATAATAATCATGCAGTGCTATGGATTTATGGCTAATAGTTAAAGTCTATATATTGACGCCACAATCTATTATTTAAAGGTGATGTTTTAAACTGGAATCATTTATTTATTCTTAATCTTGGCCCTATATTGTATTTTTTATGTCGGTTTATATATTAAGTGGGTTTCCCCTGGGTGTACAACTTCAACAAAGTGTTACTGAATACTACTAATTAGTATTTTAAAATGTGAATTAAATCATATTGTTGTGTACTTGATGGGGACACTCATCTTTGTGAGTGCATGTTTCCGGGGGGGCAGATTTGGCCACTACACAGGTCGGCAAGATGGCGCTGCCCATGGGGAGTAGGTTGTGGCGATCAGCGCTCCGCTTTTCCCCGACCTATCTCCTGAGGCCGCAGTGTCAGCGCCGGGGCCTTCTCCGCCTCTCTCCCACGGGTTCCCCTTTCCTGGCCCGGAAGTACAGCGCGGATCCCGGTCCCCGCAGGGTGGTGGTGGTCGGGGTGCCCAACCCGCTAATATGGTGCCGGAGTCGCGTCTACTTCTTCCTCATCCGGGCTTACTTCGACCGGGACTTCAGCATAGAGGAGTTCACGGAGGGGGCCAAGCAAGTGAGGGGGAGAGAGGAGGGTACCTGGGTGACAAACCAGAGAGGGGTGGGGGAAAGAGCCACACTAGAGGAAAGAGGCACCCAAGTGCCAATTAGAGATAGGTGGGGGAGACAACCACCAAGAGGGTCATGCTGGAGAGAGAAACTCCAGGCAAAGAGCGAGAGTAAAACTACAGGAGATGGGTTAAAACTAGAGATGAGGGGGGTTAAAACTAGAGATGAGGGGGCTCAACGAGAGGAAAGAGACCCCCAGGGGCTAAACTAGAAATGCGGGGGGAAAGGGTCAAACTGGAACAAGGGGACCCAGGGAAAAAGAGGGAGACGGTAAAACGAAACGAAAAAGTCAAACTGGCGAGAGGCGCTCGCGAAGGTCAAACTGGAGAGGATAGAAGTGGGTCAAATTAGGACCCCTAGTGGAGAGGGACCCCCATATGCCAAACACAGGTGGGTGAGAGAGGGCCAAGTTAACGAGGGGAGCTGACTTGCACAAAACTGCAGGCAGAGAGGAGCCCCTGAGGGCCAAACTAGAGGGAGAAGGAAAGACCCAGGGGTCCAGAAAGTGAGGAGATCATCTTGGGCCCCCAAGTTTCAAGCTGAAGAGCGGGAAGAGGTGAGGGGGGAACAAACTTGAGACGATGGATGGAGGAGGCACCGACTGGACCTAGGATGTGAGGAGAGGGAGAATCCTGGGACGGGAAAAGAGGGGTGTGGGGGCTGACAGCCTATCAGACTGTGTATGGTAAAGAACATGTCTGCATTGGTAGTCAAGCAAGTGAGAAGGTGAAACAGTGAGGGAGTATGTGTGGTAAATTTTGTGTAGCGTAACAGGGAGCTGAAGACAGGAAGGAAATATTGTGCTCGGCGACTTTTTAATATCCTCCCTTAAAGACACATGACACATTCTGTACCTTAACTCCAATAATTTCTTCTTTTTTTATTTATTTCATTTTTTATTCAAATGTTATTCTGAGTTCACTGCCTTATACAATATTTCAAAGTACATTAAGCATTGTAGACAAACTGAATTTGCAAGTTACAATTACTTATACATTGTATATTGCAGTTATCTTGACCTAACAATTGCAAGATTTAATATAAAAATAAAAAAAAAACATTAGAAGTTAATATTAAGGAGCGTTCAATATACTTTTACAGGAGTAGTAGTAAATTGACTAATAATTTGCACTTCCCCTTTAATCTTTATCCACACAATGTTAATACTTGTACATTATTAGTGTTAATACTTGTACATTATTCGGTGTAGTAGGAACTTTAGTATTTTAAGCCCAATAGATCAGTTCAAAACAATCCCTAGTCGCCTCTTAAGTATTCATGATTAGGAAACCAGATTTTTATAGGATTTTGATATTTATGTCCGCTTTTCCATTATTCTAATAAACTCTATTCTTTCACACCATTCTTCTATAGTTGGGACAGAGGTTTTTTTCACGTTCTGGCTAAGATATTTTTGGCAGCAAAAATTAGCTGCTTAATTAAGGTTTTTATATGTCTAGGGATGACTGTATATAGGCTTGTACATAGGCAGGCTTATAACGCTTTGGTCAAAGGGTTTAAAGCTGCAGTTCAAGCTACCGTTTAAAAAAAAATATATATATATATTTTTTTCCCATTCAATATGTGCATCAATACAATCTGCACACTGACAAGTGATTACCTAAGCTGCAGATCGATCCGTTCTCCTGTAATCGACTGTAATAGATTTCTTGCTCAGGGTTATTTAATTCAGTTCTGGCATAGCATGTTGGGCAATGTAGTTCCTAGAATATGATTGACTGGCCAGTTACTAGATACAATTGGTTCACTGCAAGAGAGAGGGTGGGACTCGAGCCAGAGCCTATCAGAAGGGGAAGGGGGCTAGCACTTTGGAAATGTTTCCTACATTCAAAACATTACAAATGTCTTAAAAAAAATTATTATTATTATTTTAAATAAATGCTACAAGTATTTTCTCATAGTACAGAACTGATTTATTTAAATAAAAAACACACATGTAAGATATTGCTTGAATAGCTGCTTTAACTATATAATTAACCCTTATTCATGAGATCACTTTTATTTTAGCCTAATTTGTAGGAGCGCAGGAATCGTTCTTTTTGTTTTTCTGTATGTCTAGGGATACCTCTGGAAGGGGACATCCATGTATGTAATATTTTTAATCTCTCTAAAGATCCTTATCATAAACGAGTTACCCCTTTTGGTCTTGCTATGGTTTAGGCAGCAAACATTCCACATAGTTAAGCGTGGCTGTTTTAAAGCATCTATCTTCTAAGGCTGCGTCCACGCTAGCGCTGAGTGTGCGGCGCTTGCACAGTTTACTTATTGCAATATTAATCCTCACATCCCCGCTCATGCGGTGCTTGTGCGCAGGCACGTAAGCTCTCCCAAGCTTGGTGCTGGGGGAGTCGGTTGAATTTGATTTGGGAGCGCAGAGCATGGTCACATGACCCGGCAAAACAAATGTATTGCTGCGTGTGCTTATAGTAGAAGCGGCGCGACGGTGCGACGGCTTAGTCGCGATCGCTGGGTCAGGTCAATTTGATTTTTTCACCGACCGCAGAGTGACGTCGCTGTCGCCGGCACTATAAGCGCAGCCTAAGGCTGCGCTTATAGTGCCCGCGACGGCACTTGAAAACAAAACAATTGACTCCGTCGCCAGCGCTTGTAGTAAGCGCGACGGCAACGGTGCGGACAAAAATTTGGTAGCGGGTTAAATTTGATTTTTCAGAGACTGTCGCCAAATGTGACAGTCTCTGAACCAATCACCCTGTCGCCAAAAGTTAAATGATATTTTTCGCGGGGGGGTGACATCATCCGTCGCCGTCGCGGGCACTATACGGGCGGCCTAAGACTGATAATTTTTTCTCCATTTCTTTCAGGCTTTCACTCTTGTTTCCAAACTGCTATCTCAGTGTAATTTTGATGCACTAGAAAATCTTGTGACGAGTGAGGTAAAGATTCTTATTGTTGCATATGTATTTATTTCTAAGCATTTTACCAAGAAAGAAATATCTTGTCTTCTAGTATTTCTCTGCTATGAAATACAAACGTCTCTCATGATGTATAAATATGTACATATTAAAACTGAAGCTGATATGTCACAAATAACCAAACCATTTGTCACCTAACTTTGTTTCCTAACATATCTAGATAAACATATTTCTTTTATTGATACTTGACTCTTTCTTCTATATTAAACACACAGTTTTTACCTTAACAATCACACTACATGTTTTTTTCTAATTGGGATGTAACCCGTCTTTGACTGATGAAGTCTTATTTGCTGATGGTTGCAGGCCCTCCAGAATATAAAGGAAAAATGCTCTTTACTTTCTGACAACCACAGGAATGCGTTGGCTGCTATTTCCGATGATATCATGTACACAACCACGGGAGACGTTGGCATTTATTATGATGATAATGGTATGTGTGAGATTGGGTCCCCGTGTTGGAGACCAGTTAGGCTCCTTCAGAGGAATGTTGCATGTTAGTAACTTGTGTCTATCAGCCGAAGTGTCACTGCTAATTTACAGAGCCATCCCAGGCTGCACTGCATAATGCTTACATGGCATAGAAACACGAAGAGCAGATCAACATTTGACCCACCAAGCCTTCCTTTCTCTTTACTTCTACATTTTATTCTAATTTTCCAGACCCCCTCCCCTGGGTCCCTTTGTACTCCTCCCATAAAGTTTGCATCCCTGTCCTGCTTGGAGGCTGTTCCAGGTATTCATTACACTCTCGCTGCAGAAGGATTTTCTCACACTTTCACGAATTATACCCCCTCTTCATAGCTTCTGCTATCTTTGTTAATCTGGAAAATACTACCCTCTAATTTTTGAGAAGTATTTGAAAACATTTATGATGTTCTCCATAGTGTAAATTTTGATGCCCTCAATCCTTCCACTATTCCCATTGGCCCTGTGCCCAATATATGAAGGAAGCACATTCCCTCCCTCTGACCATCTGACATGCTCTTCCCTTACCACCACCCAATTCTTTTACACATTACTCATACTCCAACAGCCCCCTCTGCTCCCTCAGTCACACAGTCTCACTCTGGTAAATGAGGTTAACATATCTATTTTCTCTCCCCTTCCAGGTAGAAAGTTTGTCAGCATCTTGATGCGCTTTTGGTACTTGACATGTGCTGATATACCCGAAGAGAGTCTGGAGGGAACCAAAGTGATCCAAGTTGCGATGGGAGATGAAAACGTAAAGAACACTAAACGCCTTCTCACTGCAAACTACGAGTAAGGCGATTTATCATGATTGCAAGCAAAGAATGTAACTACTTTACAATAGGTGATAAAAGCTTCAAGGAAGGGTGGTAAAAAGACACATAGTGTGTGTATATATATATATATATATATATATATATATATATATATATATATATATATATATATATATATATATTAACATTTTCATTTTAGTTCCAGCGATGAGCTAAGACACAATACCTATTAGTGTGTTTGTATGTCCTCCACAGTTCTCCAAACCTGCTTCATTCACCCTTTTTGTCCCATGACATTCACTAGGAAAGCTGCATGCAAGGAGTCTGGGTAGTAACATGCAAATGAGCAAACTGTGGGCGTGTTACTTTTAGAATTTTATTCACTTTATTACATGGGTTGGCCAGACCTTCTGCATTAAACAGCTTGTAAAGCTAAGTCAGGGACAAGGAAGGTGCAGAATGGGTGTTCCCCCTTACAGACAGCTGTTTTATCCATTTATACTTGTAACCCTCCCTGTACAGCTTCTTGGGAGATTACTTTGATGTGTTATAAATGCTACTCTGCAAGGGTTACCTTGACTTCACACCACATGTCAAACAACGTTGAACAGTTTCTTTTTTTTAATTGTTATCGATGCTTTATGTGCCGTTATGAATACCCACTCTTAACACTCAGAGGGAGGTATATCTCTCAGTTGCTTAACTATTCTGAGTCCTGTGTCCCCCCTTTTTTTTGTTCGGGATACCCCTCTGTATTATCCCGGTAGTGCTAGGCCCATTGGGAATTCTAGCAGGTCCTATACCTTTTGTTGGTGTGGGAACTGCCACTTCCCTGCAGCTGGAGAGGATGGTTAACGCAGGTCCGCGGTTAGAGCAATCCATCAACACCCGGGAGTCCTCGTTACTGAGGCCCTCTGCGGCATGCCGTTTTCATATGTCATATCTTACATTGGACTCCCTTAATCTTTTGGGATCCTAATTTCACCAGGGCACTGTCACTAGCTACAACATAATAAAGTAGAAGGGGCCTGCTCTGTGCTATTGTATTTTTCCAACCCTATCTCTCCTCCCCGAGGCTCCTCTCCTCTTGTCCTCCTGGATGCTCCCTTCTGGAACCTTCCCCTCCCCTTATATACACTCTGTGATGTCATGATCCCATGACATCACAGGACTGGGCCCAGTACACGCTAACCATACGAGTAACCCTTTAGAGAGAAGGTGGGGGGGGAGGGGGGGTTACATACTCATCAGTCTGAACTTACTCACAGATTCTGTACTGTGAAGCACTCTGAATCCCACACAGTAATGATAGAATGTAACTGCACGGATGCAATAATTGTAGGGCGAAGAGCTGAATAATAACTAATTGTAGCACAAAAGTACACCAAATAGACCTGCTCTGCCTCCATCTGAATGCAGTGGTTGTCAGTCCTTCTTTCTTGCAGTAGAATAATATCTTCTGAAGTCATTATAATTAAAAAAAATATGTAAAACATGACAGAAATCAGCCATGTAAAAATGTCAAAAGTAAGAGGAAATCAATGACCGTATTCGCAAGCAAAATGGAAATTCAGCATGATACCCCTCTTAAGGTATTAATTAAGGAAACAATGCAATGGAAACCCTGTTTTCTTTTGGTAAATGATCAAGTCTGGGTATTTTCACCATCGGTCCATCCACCCCTCTCTCAAACACCATACAGAATTCTGCACATGTTCATCCAAAAGGAGTTCCCAAAGTGTCATTTATTTATTATGTGAAGTGATTATTATTATTATTATTATTATTATTATTATTATACCTTTTTTGTCTCTTTGTCCCCTTTCTCTATATTTATGGTTTGTGTCTTTATAGGTTCCGCAGGGAATTTACTCAGGGAGTTCAACCGGACTGGATCATCACACGCATCGAACATTCAAAGCTATTAGATTAGGACTTCTAGGAGCAACTTTTACTGGGCAGATGTGAAGCCACAAGCGCACTTGAAATAGCTGTTCATCTCTCTTTAGTTTTTTTGTTTTTCAAACTGCCAAATAACACTGATTCCTATGGACTCCATTTATACAGCTCCGTTTTATAGCTTACCAAGTATTAAAACAAAACAAAAATTTAAACAAACAAATTGTCGGTTGTCTATGTTTAAAAATTGATTTAAAAAAAATATTAAACATTCTGAAAAATGTGTTAAAAAAATATATTAAAATATTTGTATGATTTATTCTGCAGCTCAATTGCTATAATTAAAGGTGAAGTCCCTTCAATCAATTTCTAGGAAATATAAAGAAAAGCAAAATATTCTTAAATATAGATAATTTATGACATTTATTGATATGATATAAAAACTTGTACTGTAGTGCCAACGAGTATTCTAAAACAAATCTGGGGCAATCGCCAACAAGACCCAGGTACATGCTGGGTACATGCTGCAACATTTCAGTGACATTTCTGCAGCCAGACTGAATGGGACTGCCAGGGACCCCTGCTGTGTTAACCTGATGGGCCATTAGTCTCTGCAGAAGTGTCACTGAAATGTTTGCAGCATGTATGCAGTATGTACCTGGATCTTGTTGGTGATAGCCCAAGATTTTCCAAGGCAAGTTTTAGAATACTCGTCGGCGCACCTGTATATGTAAATTCTTCCTTTGACATCCAATTTAGTGTTGAACATACGTGTGTGTGTGTGTGTGTGTGTGTATGCATGCACAATATGTGTTTATGTTGTTTCTACATCCTGATTTTCAGTCCTTGTCCATTCACTGGTTGATCAAGTCCTCCCCACGATCTTCCAGGCACTGCGCTTGCTGCTTCTCCATGTTGCCCTAACACATTTTCTGATTTCATCCTCCCATCTTTTGGTCGTCGTCTTTGTGTTTTCATTTCCCTTAAAAATCCATCTGATTTAACATCTTTCTTCAACGATGGTCATTTTCTTTTCGCGATATGTCGACCCACTTCCATTTTTATTTCTTCACCCGTGTGATGTGATATCACAGACTGCGTGTGTGCGCGTGTGCGCGCCTATGCATTCCCAGTAAGCTCAAACCCCAACACCCACCACATTATATCACAAAGGAGTGCTACTGAGCATGGCAAATGCACACTCAAAAGACAGGAAAGTCCAATGCTACATCCAATTGACAAAACATATATGGTAATAAGTATAAAGTTAAATACTTCAATAATAATATTTTTCTTGGTTATTTATTTAAACCCTTTGGCGTCAAGGTCCTAACACTAAACTGTGAACCTTTCCTTTTACCCCTGCATGAGGAGAAACAACCATAATAGGTCCTGTATATATAAATATATATATTATAGAGATATCTCTATCGCGCTCTCGTCCTTTCCATGACAGTACACACAATGGAGTTTATGCCTCTCCTTCCTGCGGGATAGGACCGGCTTTGCCAAAGCATTTAAAAGGACCCCTCCAACGAGATCCAGTTATGTTTTTCCCACCGGCGTGTGGAGTCGAGTTGTCATAATCCCAGTTGGTTTAAAAACATTTTATATGGTCAACTGAGAGGAATCCGAGATTTAAATTCACACATTTTAGGATAGAAACTACCATAGATATTGCCATAGAGAAAGTGAACATTATTGAGAAAAGTGAATCGATCCAAAGAAAAACAAAAATTGAAAAGACCCAGGATTGCAGAATGTCTTTTATCACCCAGTATAATAGAGAAGCTCCCAAAATAAAGAGTATTCTGTTCAAACCTTGGTACATTTAAAAAATGATCAAATACTTAAGGATCATATACCAAACAAACCCAATATAATCTTCAGTAAAGCTCCCAATTTGAAAAGTAAGTTTGCACCCTCCACCTTTAAAAAGAAAGATAACAAAAATTCAAATGAATCCAATCCGAATTGGCTCACCAAAGGAGCAGAGGCAGGACTGGTACCGGCTGAGAGACCAGGAAATCTCCATACATTTACCTGCACATTGCCTTTGTGCAAAATGTGAGTGCACATTTGTTATATGTTATTGATTCCACATTATATGTACAGACGCACCACGCTATTGTGAGACTTCTTTCCTTTGAGGAACATTGGAGAATTGACTCCTGTTCTGGCTGCCCCTGACGTTGCACTGCACCGTGCTCCAGTCACAGAGAGACTGGGTCTCTGACGTGCCATCTGTTTAGAGGGAATTTGTGAGTGTAATACTTAGGCGACGCTTATAGTGCCGGCGACGGCAGGCTACGGTCGCTGGAAAAATCAAATTGAGATGACTTCCATCCAGCGATCGCGACCAAGCCGTCGTGTCGCGCTTACTATAAGCGCACGTGACGGCGGCTATGCATTTGTTTTGACACGACGTTGCGTCGCTGGCACTATAAGCGCATATAACACTTTTTAATATTCACCCATATTGGCTTCACTATTGTGCATTTTTTATGTTTTGTTTCTATAGCTCTTCATGTGAACATCTGTGCTCCCCTTTTTTGGAAGAAATATGCATCGATTTGGACTTAGAAACGGACCTCAAAGGGTTTAATGAGCTGCTTTACATTATTTTACACTTTGTTCACATATTTGGTGACATACACCGTGCTATTGTCTTTTTGCACAATTGTATTTTATTTTCACTGTGTGTAAATAATTGTATAATTCACTATCACCATCACGTATCATGCACATTATTATTCACTATTTATTTATACCCCTATCCCATTTAAGAGTGCCCAGTTGCAATCCTTTCTATTTTGTAATGTTAATGTAATGTTAATGGAGGTCTGGTCCCTCTGCTACTGTGTACATATCAGCAAAATCCTCTGATTGGGGTCTGATGCACCCTCTATGATCTGGTCCCTCTGCTGCAGCAAGTATACCAGAAAAATCCTCCGATCGAGGTCTGAAAGAATGCATTTCAGGATCAAGGCCCAAGATGATTTTTTTTAGGCCTTTGGAAAGGTTTTTTGCCGGTCCTTAGGCCATGCTACACCCACGGAACAACTTCAACCGCAAGTGCGTTCGCCGGAACAGGAAGTGACGTGTTTTGTTTTTTTTGCCGCAAAAACAATCATTAAGTTGTGACTTCCTCCTGCATGCTCATGGGAGTAGTATTTAAGGTCTGAATTGCCCATTCTCCCTTTGTATATGTAGCCCCTTGCTAGGGACTACTAGTAGTTAAGGACCCTAGGGCTTTAACTGTGTGGGGTGTCACAGTTACTCCTCTCCCGATCATGTGATACAGGATGACTTGCAGAAAGGATAGCCACTCTCCAGTAAGTTGTGACCAGTGATGTCACCATAGGGAGATGGGAGGATATATATGGCGCCCCCAGTGTTCTAGAAACAGGTTCCTCAGGAGTAGCAGTTGGAGAGGGCCTCACTCTAAGTTATGTATATAGATTTGAGTGTATAGTTATGTGTAGTAAGGATGTCCTGCCACCTTTATTGTTTCAGTTAAAAAAGGTGCAGTTTATAGATGGTCCATAATAATGAACAGAGATTGTTTTCTGACTAGAAGAGGAGCAGGGTCAGCAGGGAGTTCTCAGAATAGAAACTCTTGAGCATAGTTGGATCTGGCCCCCTGGAAGGTCCCTAGTGCAGTCCCGATCCACTAGGTATGGATGAGGTAGATGGTGCACAGTGGCAGGATACTGATCCCTGAAGATAGTGTACTCCCATTGATAGGTCCCCAGTAAACTCCTGATCTGGTAAGCATAGAAGAAGAATGCCATCCACAGTAAAGGAATACTGATCCCTGTGAATACAGTAGGTCCACCAAAAACATAGGCATTGAAGAAGCTATACAAGAGATTGCCAATCTAATATTACTAAAGGATACAAGCCTAACCTTCCTAGTGTGGAAGTGAGAGCTACCAAAGGAAGAAGCACAGAGTAACCATATTGTTTGACACCAGTTAATCTATGTAAAGTATTATCAACGGATGTGAATAAGGCCTTGCCCCCGCTGCCTACTACAGTGTCCGCCACACACGGACGAGAGCCCTCCCCTCAATGGTGCCGGGCCCGCTGTGAGGGGGGGGCGCAGCGCTGTGGCGAGAGTTGCTCCTGCTCTCAATAGATTTGAGAGCAGGACTCGCGACGAGGGATACGGCACGCCCCCCGGCGGTTCAGCCAATGAGGGCGAACCTGCCAGGTGACGTCATGGCCGCGCCCCCGTCACTCCCCCGCCACGCCGCCCCCCCCGGTCTCTCTTCCTGCAGTGAGCTACAGACCAGGGAATCGGCTGCGCGTCGCCAATCTCGCGGGCGCGCGTTGCAGCGGAGTTACCGGGGCCTTAGCCTAAAGCTTTTTCTTTGTACTTTCCTGGTGCCCCTAATTCTAACATCTGCCTTCACGGATCCAGAACCCTGCAAAGGTATGAGACACTGAGCACAGCCATGTAAATAGTCCATCATGATATAAAAATTTAAGAGCCGGGCTAGGAGGGTAACATATATAGCAGATAACCAGTTGCTACATGGTGCTGCTTCCCTGAATCTTTATTATGTCGGCTCCTAATACTTCTCTTGAGCACAAGGTTGAACCTGGGCAAACATGATCAAGAGGCTAATAAACCTAAAAAGGCTAGAGCTGAAACTATGCATTCTATTTGTGCTCTATGATGTAATAGAGTTTGAGGAACGTCCTGGCAACTTGGCTAAACGTATGACGTTTGAGGTGGCCCTACGACGCAGGAAGGATGGGGGTAAACCCCATCATATGTACAGCCTGGGAAGGACTCAGAAAAATATAAACGGTATGGGGGGGTGGTGTGTGTGTGTGTGTGTGTGTGTGTGTCAGTCAAGCAAAGTAAAAGCAGATTTCTATGAATTGTTCCAGTCTGTAAAGGAAAGGCAAGGATCAATATAGATGGTTCTGAAAATCTGATGTGCTATGTATCACGAATGTGATCTCTAAGTAAGATGGGATGATTGTTTTTTGTCATGTAAATTCTGTTCCTGACTGTGATGACCTTGCTCACTGTGGTAGATTGGGATTTTTGACCTGTGTTCTATTGACTCCTGGGGGTTTCTCGGCAAGTTGAAGGTTTTTTAAGAAAACTTGGTAATGAAAGATCATTTACTCATCAAGACCAAATAACTTCATTTTATGTGATAATTCAAAAAAGGTCGGTAAATGTTTTACTGTAATGGTATGAATGATATATACCGGTAATATAGAAGTATGTTAGTTTATATAAGAAGTCTTAGCACAGTCACAGTATTTTTACATTCCTAGGATAAGAATAAGGGCGGGGGTTCTACAAAGTCACAACACCTTATTAAAGGGTTACATAAGTCTTAAACCATTTAAAACCACTGGTGTAACAGATCAGTCTGAACTGTGCATTTCATAGCACTGGTGGGGTATGAATGTAGTTTCTCACTTTGGTATCCATACAAAGCTAATCAGGGGACCACAGCTCCATCCCACTGATACACCAAAGGCAAAATTAACTCTTAATACCAGTCAATACCCAAAACATGTATTCTTTTACACAGATATGACTATAATGAGTATTACGCTTGAAAGGAATCGTCTTCCATAGTACTTACTGTGACTATGGCTTGTGGTTGGGCTACAAATACTCTCTTCCAGTGGATAAGCATGAGTCAGGAGTTTGGGCGCAGGGTGAACAGAATACTATGTTTGCACATTGTGCATCAAATACAAATAGCACATTCGCATGTCTCAGAGAAGTCTGCAACCCTGCCTTTCCCCATTATGTCTTAGCATAGTGTTTCCACTGCAGCCAGGGATTCTAGGCAATGACATGTAAATGAGCACTCACAGTGTCACCTTTTGCTTCTTACCCATTTTAACATGGGGCCCTATAAGATAATGCCTGCCGTATTACACAACTTTTCAGCACAGCCTGGGTTAAAGAAGTACATAGCCAGTAACCCTACTCACAGACAGCTGTTTCAACCTTTTGAGTCTCATGAGTGCACATTGTGCATAGATTTCTCCCCAAAGCAAATATTAATGACTGACAGAGGTAATTAGGGAGGAGGAGGTTGCCAGCATCATATACTTCGTATTTTAGTTAAGCGATACAGTGTGCATTCCTTACTCCATATTTCAGTGCGGGCTGCAGACAGCTGGAAGCCTGGCAAAAGTATGTGGCCTCAGCAAGCAACTGCTGAGCTTCTCTGCCATGTTTTCAACATCCTCCAAAAAAGGATTTAATAACATCAAAATAAATATTCAGCGTATTCTGATCTACTTGTTTTTGTAGCACTCATATTAAACATAATTAATCAATACTAAGAAGACATACAGTAAAATCGTGGTTTTTTTTAACCCTTTTTTGGTTAAGGAACCCTATAATTATTAGAGAGGGTTGGCGATCCTTACAATGAATCTGACCTCAGACGCGCTATTAGAGAGGGTTGGAGTTCCTTACAATGCATCTGATCTCAGACGCGCTGTTAGAGAGGGTTGGGAATCCTTACAGTACGTCTGATCTGAGACACGCTATTAGAGATGTTTGGGGTTTTGCAAAATTTAATTATATGGTGAAATTCTGCAAAACCCCAAACATCTCTAATAGCACATCTGAGATCAGATGTACTGTAAGGAACCCCAACCCTCTCTAATAGCACGTCTGAGATCAGATGTACTGTAAGGAAACCCAACCCTCTCTAATAGCACGTCTGAGATCAGATGTACTGTAAGGAACCCCAACCCTCTCTAATAGCGCGTCTGAGATCAGACGCATTGTAAGGAACCCCAACCGTCTCTAATAGCGTGTCTGAGATCAGGCATTGCAAGGAACCCCAACCCTCTCTAATAGACCTCCTGACAAAGCACGTAGTGTGAAACGTGTGAAACGTGTCACAGGAACAAGTGGCTGCCAGGTGAATTCTCATTGGTGGAGAGGCTGACCAGTGTGGGGAAGGATCATCCAGCTGACGGAGCTATGGGTCCGGACCTGATGTACATCCACTCCCACGGCTGTGTTTCTGGACTTCCCGGTCACCCACTCATACACCACTAGCCAATTGTAAGTTTATTTCATTTTGTCATACACGCATTATATGTATTTTTGTATTTGTTGTGTCATGTCCAGTCCCGTTGGGGGATTGTTCAGGTTTTAATATATAAACATACTGCTTCTCACACGCGCCTTCTCCGCTTTTTTCTTTGCCTCTCTAATAGCGCATCTGAGATCAGGCATTGTATTTGGCGAAAACATTTTTTTTTATAATTATTTTGTCGAACACTCAAGTTAATATTAATTAGAAACGTATTTGTAAATGTACCATTTAGTATCAAATACGTATACAATTTCTAAATTCCTCCCTTTCAAATAATGTTACATGAAACTTAAAGCAATCTACGCTTATCGCCATTTTTTCGGCACTTTATTTTACTAAGAGAGATCTCTTCTTGCCCTTTCCAAAGCTGGTTTTATTTTTAAAATCGGATGCTTCGTTCAGGAGATAAAAGTGTTAGATATATTAAGTGCCCGGGAAGTTAAAAGGGAGCTCTTCCCAGAGCCCAGGGCAGTCTAGGGCAGGGGTGTGCAAACTGGGGGGCGCGAGATTTTTTTGGGGGGGGTGCGGCAGTTGCAAAGGCCCCCGCGCTCTTCCCCAAGGCATTTAAATTAAATACTAGGGTATCACGTGAGGCTCCTGCAACTCAATTACCGTGATTCAGCCGGCTTCGGGCAACGCAGCGTCAAATTACACCACAGGGTCACGTGACCCCGCAGCGGCATTGACGTTGCAACAAAGGTAAGGGGGGGGTGCGAGCACAGGGGGAGAGCAGGCATGGGGGCGCAGCACCAGAAGTTTGCGCACCCCTGACTCTAGGGGTTACCATGTCAACCTCAGACACTAGAGAAATATGTGATTTTTAACGTTAAAAAAAATGTTTTTTTTTCAAGAGCAGGACATGCTCAGGGGGGCAAGATGCTAACATTAAATGAGTTAAACGTATATAGACTTCTGGGGAGATTACTCTTTTAGTGCACTTCTCTATTATAAGCCTGTAGGGCTGCTTGAAGACTGCACCATCTGGGGATCCATCGTGGGAGAAGATAATGTTTGAGATAAAATCTTTAGAACTGGGGTCCAAAGATTTGCCACTTCCTTATTTAACCGTTTTTATGCTCCTCCATAACGCCAAAGCAATATTTTCAGAGCAATGCATTGCATCCCACTCTGGCCTGAACGGGCAATTATACTCTGACCAACAGACTTTATGTAAAATCCCCGGGACACCAAAAGGAATTAAGAAAACATAGAGATGCTGAATTCCTCACAGTCTTTAGACGCACATCGGTATCCTGACACCTACTGTAGATACTGCTCTGGCTTTGAATGGATCCCTTGAAAGGAGACATTCACATTTTTTTTTCTGGGTTGATCTTGAACACGAAATAACTTGTTTTCCCCCCTGGCGTACAATGCTCCTATTCATTTACAGGTACCAGTCAGGTATACTCTGAGTTAAACTTTGCACAGGGCTTACAGAGCATGTGAATTCCCCTTACGCTGGTCGGTGTCGGGAAGCGCTGACCCAAATATGTGGGGACGCAGTTTTGAACTCCCCTTGCGTTAGTCAGCGCATTGGCAGTGCTGACCGCAGGTTGTTCCGGGGGGGGGGGAGATTTGGGGGGCTGCTACATACTGTACCTCTCTAGCAGCGCCCACAATGTCCTAAAAAGCAGTGCAGTAGCTTAGTGATCAGAACGCTGCCTTTGAAGCAGGTACTGCGGTAATGGTTTATTTCTTGGTATGAGCTCTCCTAACCCTGGCAAGTTTCTGTAGCAAGACAATGTCTCCCCTGTGACGCGGCTGAGAAAGCAAAAAGCCGCAGCTCCGGAGACTGCCGCGTTCGCGCTGCGGGGTGTCTATGCTTCCCGGATTGGACTCTGACAGTGATAATCCCCTGCCGCCAGGGTAGGTAACCCTCGCTGCTTGGCGTCTAGTGAGATTACATCAGGGTGTTAGATATGGCTACTCCGCATCTGTTACCTAGACTCAGGCGGCTGGGCGATGAGGTAGCAAGGTGGTATAATAATGGTTATTGAAAAGTTATTTATACATGTATATTTAGGCACTGTACCGTATATAAGTTTTTCTGGATGTGCACTGAGCTTTGTCTGTGTTTTATGTTATGTCTCTGGTTTTAGGTATAATAATGGGCGCCAGGAACTATTAAAGTACAACTTTCATTAATTCATGTTCCCATACACAGGGACACATATTAATAACGTTGCACGGTACTTTATAACAGACGTACATGGATACTGTTCTTCCATCAGTGTCGAATCTTAACACTTCCATGAAGCTCCTTTGACTTAGTTGCTCTGAGTATGTGGGACCCGGCCCCCCTGGTTTCTTCGGAACCGTCAACGGTATTTATCCTATTACTCTGGGGCCCTACGGGAATCCTGGCGGGTCTTTTCGTACTTGTCCCAATACCTTTTGCTTGCTTGGGAACTGCTACTTCCGCACAGATGGAGGAGGAATACTAGCGCCGATCCGTGGCTAGAGCTGATCCACCAGCATCCAGGAGCCATCTTTCCTGAGGCCCTCTAGGGCGTGCCGTATTCCTTTTTATTATTTATTCTGGCTTCCATTCCTTCTTTCAGGGATCCTAACTTAACGGGTACTGTCCCTACCTACAACATAATAAACAGGGGGGCAGGATCTATACTGTTACTTTGGAAAGATTAGTGATCTACTCTCCTCGAGGCTCCCAGCGTACAATATCCATGTTAGTAACCCTTAAGGAGGTGGGGGGGTTAAATACAGAAGGGGTTTTAGCTCCGGAGCTCATTTGAAAAAAGGTTTAAGGAATATTTACTCTCTAAGAACAGATTCTTCTTCAAAATAGAGAGATTTTTGATCAAAAAGGCAGCGCTACCTAGTACTGTTTGGTACCACCGCAACTTCAACAATTGGGTTTACATTTAGGGTTGCCAGGTGTCCGGTATTGAACTGGACTGTCCTGTATTTGAATACTCTGTCCAGTAAAAAATGGGAGGTACTGTAATACTGGACATGTATGTGTCCGGTATTTTCCTCCCTGGACATAGTGACCTGACGCACCTTTCACCATTGAGTCCAGTATTTTTGGAGAAGCCACCTGGCAACCCTATTTACATTCTAAATCTGTTTCCTGGCTTATGGTTATAGGAGGAGGAAGTTGTCTGCGTCTGTGGGGTTAGTTATGGGGGTGTAATATAATGTATACTGTACTTTCTGGGATAGGCAGTACAGAAGCTGTGGGTAAGGATTGGGGTGTGGAGCTGTGAGCGAGGCTCTGGTTTGAGAAGGGAAGTGCTAAAGCTGAGTTCTGTCTCCCTCTCAAGGTTATTTGAGGACACTACTAGTAATAAATCAGCTACTTTCAGCCAACCTCCTTTCTACACACAGAACCCAGCTCTCCCTCTCCAACTCTCTCCCTTTCGCTTTCTCTCCCAGCTTTCTGTCCTATCCCACTCCCTCTCTTAATCCTACCATTCCTTATTACTTCACAGATCTCTCCCAACTCTTTCTGTCTCTCTCTCTCTGTCTCCCCCTAACCCCCATCTCTCTCCCTCACCCCCATCTCTATATCTCCCCACAGCTCTTCTCTCTCTCAGCAGTCTCCAGTCACAGTGCTGTGCCAGGTAAGAACTTATAACAGGATTTATAATTATGAAGCCGTATGTATATATACATATACATACACACAAAAAATATGGATTATTAAAAGATGTATATAGATATATGAATATGCATTTATATATGTATTTTCATATGTATGAAGGAGATTGGGGCACCAAGGAGGGGAGGAAGTAATATGGTCTATTAGTGAACATTGTGTGCACAGCGCTGTACAGTACACAGTGGCACTTACAGAAAATAATAATGATAACCCGGAGAGCTTGCACTCTAATTCTGCAGTACCGAGAACCATGAGCTGATTTGACAGGCGATCCCACGTCAAAGACCAGCACACAGTTATATCATCGTCAGGAACAGCACATTGTAGACTCAATTGAAATTATCACATTTATGTCTTGATAGTGCTACCAGATTCCTGAGACCTGCATGTGATAGCATAAGACATCCCTGTGCCAGAGAGCTTGCACTCCAATATTTGAGCCCTGGCTCGGAGGAAGATTAAAGGACCCTCTTGTTGTTACGCGGGGTCAAGACTTTTAAGCTCCTTTCATATTTTTTAAATTGTAAAGTGAATGTTCCTAGGAGTGTGTTATTGCTAATACTTTTTAAGCATTGACTATTTTAAAGAACACTTTCATATCACATGTTAACCTGGTGCTTAACCTTTCACCGCCTACAATGCATCATTTGGAAGGGGTGCATTTTTTGGCATTTCCTTGAGTGGAAAAATCCTGACGGTTGGAGACAAGATAACTCTGAAATGCTATTATACCCAGAAGGCACACAGAGCACGTTGCATTCTAGTTTTCTGTGGATTCAGAGAAAACCTCTCTTCTGATCAACGGTTGACGTGGCTTAATAAAAACTAGTGGTACAAGCTACACTTATTAAACATAGCTCGGTGCACTGCAGTAACAAGAAAGTCATAAGCTATACGCTTACCCTCAAAAATGTGAAGGGGGAGAGGCTTTTTTTTTTCTTCTCTAAAATTAATTCCTTTTCTGCAACAGGAAAGGGGAATTGTACGTTTGTAAGTGAAAAGAAAAAGTGTGACCCGGGGTATGAAAATTAAACCAAGAATGGATTTTCATAGCAGCATCACATTTCAGTCACTGATTCTGACGCAAGAAGCTGCAAGAATTTTCTTCCGCTGCTCCTCCTTTATCTAGCACTGGGGCGGCCAACTCCAGTCCTTAAGGGCCACCAACAGGTCAAGTTTTAAGGATATCCCTGCTTCAGCACAGGTGGCTCAATCAATGACTGAAGCAGGGATATCCTTAAAAGCTGACCGGTTGGTGGCTCTTGAGGACGGAAGTTGGCTGCCCCGAGTAGTAGATTGAGCCCTGTAAAGCAGATGTCCAGCTCGGGCTTCGCATGACTTAAGGAAACACAGCTGCTGCATTTGCACAGGCCATATATGGGTAGAAAAATTACATATTAAACTGAGAAGCAAAAACATCTGGATGCACGCTGAAACAGAGAATATCCAGGCATTTCTGTTCATCCTTTCGGTATACTGAGTCGTGGACCAGTTTCTGAATGACCTGGACAGGGTTACGGTTACATAGATGAGGTTGCAAAAAGACATACGTCCATCAAGTTCAACCTGTGCCAGATTTAGTGACAGATAGTCTATCCTATATCCCTACTTACAGTATATTGATCCAGAGGGAGGCAAACAAAAAAAAGGGTGATTGGAGTGGCTTTAAAAAGTAGTGTACCTGAAAAAGCAACAGGTATTACATATGGGGGCAATGCTGTATTTGAGAAAAGTCTAAGCCAGGGGTGCGCAAACTGGGGGGGGGGGAGGCGCGGAGATTCTCTGGGTGGGGGACGTGGCAGTTACCCAAGCCCCACGCAACCCCGAAGGCATTTAAATTAAATGCCGGGGGAACGCGCAAGACCTCTGTAAATTCCCTTTCCTTGGCTTCGGGCGACACGTTGCCATGGGAATCCGACGTCACATGAAATTGCCGCGTCATTTGACAGAGCCGAGCAGGGGGGTAGGGGGTTGCGAGCATGGGGGGGAGAGCAGGCAAGGGGGCGCAGACTGAAAAGTTTGAGCACCCATGGCCTAAGCATTATATGTGCAGAAAAAATATAGAGGAGGGGGCTCTCTAAAATGAATCAGTTTTTCTAGTTTAAATAGAATGTGGACAATTGTAAGTAAATAAAATAGCAGTGGTACTGTGGGCGTGTCAGAACCCACTGGCGCCGGGATTTCACTAAGCCACGGTGCAAGGTGTTGCGTCTTGATCGGGCGTTTGCCGCCGCTTGGTGAATCCTGACCTTTGACCACTGTGAACATCCAGATATTAACATCTGTCAGCTCTGTGAGTCGCACCTATCTGAAGTATCTCACTGATTTCTATATCTGCCAAAGTGGCCGTCTGGACAGTTTTCGGCCGAAAATCGGCCTAGACTTTAGTCTCTGTGATAAGGCCAAAATAGCTGTCTTTGAGTAGGGTTACTGGCTATGCATTTCTTTAACCCATGCTGTGCTGAAAAGCTGTGTAATGCAGCAGGCATAAGCTTATGGGGGCAAATGTTAAAATACCCATGAAGTAAAAGTGACACTGTGTGCTCATCTGCATATCATTTCCCAGAATCCCTAGCTGCAGTGGAAGCACTGTATGCTAAAAGATAATTGGGAAAAGCAGGGTTGTGGACCTGCCTGAGCAGAGCCGGCGCAAGGGTTTAATGCGCCGTAGGCGCAACTTAAAGTTTTGAATTGCTTTTGTGGTGAACTGAAATATTTTTTTTAGTACATACTACAGTATTTCCATCCGCATGCCAAGCGCAGTCTATTTCCGTACACCAAAACAAATGCCATTTTTTTTGTAGCAGCTGGTACAGACAGAAACATTTCAGGCTACTATGATAGCGCACGCATGGACTACTGAAATTAAGTTGGAAACGCGCCAATTCAGTGCTAAAAGAAAGTTGTTTGCAACCCTTTGTTCAGAAGCTTCAGTATCTTCTCCTTGTGCCTCATTTTCTTGCAGTCCTGTCTGTCATCTGGATACATGAATAAGCATGGAACAAGCAGATCAGATAAAAACTATCAAAGACAAGGTAAGAACTACACTTGTGAGTTTTATTATTATTATTATTATATTTGTAATATATTTCTATAGGTAAAACAAATGCAGAATTTTCCAAGACCAAAATAACTTTTAGAGCTTGCATGATCAAAATAACACTAATTATAGTCTGAGATCAGATGCGTTGTAAGGAACCCCAACCCTCTCTAATAGCGCGTCTGAGATCAGATGCATTGTAAGGAACCCCAACCCTCTCTAATAGCGCATCTGAGATCAAATGCATTGTAAGGAACCCCAACCCTCTCTAATAGCGCATCTGAGATCAAATGCAGTGTAAGGAACCCCAATTCTCTCTAATAGTGCGTCTGAGATCAGATGCATTGTAAAGAACCCCAACCCTCTCTAATAGCATGTCTGAGATCAGATGCATTGTAAGGATCCCAACCCTCTCTAATAGCGCGTCTGAGATCAGATGCATTGTAAGGAACCCCAACCCTCTCTAATAGCGTGTCTGAGATCAGATGCATTGTAAGGAGCCCCAACCCTTTCTAATAGCGTGTCTGAGATCAGATGCATTGTAAGGAACCCCAACCCTCTCTAATAGCGCATCTGAGATCAAATGCAGTGTAAGGAACCCCAATTCTCTCTAATAGTGCGTCTGAGATCAGATGCATTGTAAAGAACCCCAACCCTCTCTAATAGCATGTCTGAGATCAGATGCATTGTAAGGATCCCAACCCTCTCTAATAGCGCGTCTGAGATCAGATGCATTGTAAGGAACCCCAACCCTCTCTAATAGCGTGTCTGAGATCAGATGCATTGTAAGGAACCCCAACCCTTTCTAATAGCGTGTCTGAGATCAGATGCATTGTAAGGAACCCCAACCCTCTCTAATAGCGCGTCTGAGATCAGATGCATTGTAAATTCTTCTGTATTTGGTACAATTTCCAAATGACCAGAAAATTGCAGAGAACCCTTTTATGGATGCCCAGGGAACCCAAGGCTTCCTAGGAAACCCGGTTGAAAAACACTTATCTATTCAGTGTAGGGAGAGACAAGCAGATATAACAAGATTATGAGTAAGAGAAGAGACTGCTGGCTGGGTATTCAAGTGCAGGAGAAGCAGGTGAAAGTGGCTTATATGTAGCAGAGGTTAGAGATGCAAAATAGACCCTTTTTTAGTCATGAAAAAAGCCGCTACTCAGGGTTCCCAGGTGATTTTCCATTTGCATGAAGTCAATGTGCACTGTAATTTCATTTAATATGCTAATTTGATCAGATTAAATAATTAGTGTACAAAAAAGCGCTAATACCAACTAATAAAAAACACACTTTGGGTGAAATGTGAATGGATAAATAAAAGTCAATCATGTAAGTATGTAATGCAAACATAAACAGACCTCTCTGGCGCTGAGGTGCAAACAGGCACGATGGGGCTATGATGGAATAAAGCTTGGATCTTTGAAATGACGTGACCACAGGAGGAGACAAAAATAACATACACACTACTATAGTGCATTACCCTGATATATAAACTGATAAGCTAGGTATGCAATGGAAAAGGAATTTAATAAACAGTAAAAAATCAAATACATCAATAAAATACACATGTGAGCACACAGACGAAGAGACCAGTTACTACGAGTCTAGAAACGCGTTGGATTGTGGCACAGCAAGGACACCGTAGTGGAAGCACAGCGTGTGACGTCATCGGGAGCAGCGGAGCGGTAGCCGATTCAGAGGAGTTGGCGCCTTGAGGCTGACACGTTGACGGAGAGCACCATCCACAGACGGGAGAAGATCTGTTTTGCGTGTGAAATTGTCCACATTGAGGCTTGAGGCCTAGCCACTTGATCTGAGTAGGTTTCCAATTTTTACCCACGGCGGAGGAGGGTGTGACACAAGTCACTAAGGTCACTACCCATCTTGGAATTATGCTGTGAGCACGTCATGTGTGCTCACATGTGTATTTTATTGATGTATTTTATTTTTTACTGTTTATTAAATTCCTTTGCCATTGCATACCTAGCTTATCAGTTTATATCTCAGGGTAATGCACTATAGTAGTGTGTATGTTATTTTTGATCTCAGGGTAATGCACTATAGTAGTGTGTATGTTATTTTTGTCTCCTTCTCCTGAGGTCACGTCATTTCAAAGATCCAAGCTTTTTTCATCATAGCCCCATCGTGCCTGTTTGCACCTCAGCGCCAGAGAGGTCTGTTAATGTTTATTTTAATTTGATTAGATAACTAGATTATCTTTATGCTGGGACTATAAATAGATATTGAAAAAAACATCAACGCACACCCTTAATTGCCTAAAAATAATTAAATTCCACCCAAACGTTAGAGAAAAAGGAATAACAAAGGGTGACCAGTGGGTGCCTCATGGAAGTGTAAACAGCCTTCCACGTATACAGGACAAACGTAGCAGACGTCATTGCACCCGTTATTGTGCGGATTCGCGTCGCTGGGGTCATGAGCTTTAATGAAGGAAGGTGAGTCTGACAAGAAGACGTTTCTTGCAGTAGATTTAATTTAATAGCTCAGCCCGCAATTAGGGTTAATAGTACAGCGCTGCCCTCGTGTGATGAAAATAGGCCCCTGGTCTAGACAAGTAATCTGTCCTAAAGGACTAGTACACATACTTTAAGAAAAACAGCTTCCTTACTTCCTTCTTGGATCAGTCTTACTCATGCATATTTAGTTTCCCCGCTCCCTCGCTTCTATCTAAAATCAGCACTTTCCTGTTAACTTGTTTCTGTGGCTTAGTGTAGGGGGCTGGGTGGTCTTGTTCCTCTTAGCAGACTTGGGGTTAGTCAAGGTAATGGTGTTGCAAAAGTCTTTATCTTGAGGGAAGGTCAGTTGTCCAAAGACCTTGTCCAATTCGTGCAAGTTTCATGTAGCTGTATTTGCCTATATCTTGATGAGATACTTTGTTTATATTCTTCAAACTAACCGTATTCTGGATTCAAACATAAACACATGCCCTGCTGGTTCATGCTTGCAGTCTCATCATTTTACTCAGTTGTAGGCCGCGATTATACTCGTGGCTTGTGCACGCGAGCGCGTGAGGTCACGCGCACGTGCCGTGCACGCGAAACATGCACTGCAGGCATCGGGAGGCGACAGGGAGACCGGGCGTGGTGACATCACGTGAGCGGTTCGCCCCCATTGGCAAAACCTCTCACGTGACCCGGCCGTTGCGCTCCAAAAACAATTTCATGTGTCTTCTCACCATTCTGTCGCTGCGTAGCTCTTTGTCGCGTGCGCGGTCGCGTGCACTATGTGCACCTCCACTGGCCACCATTAGTTTGTTCCGGTGTTCCGCACGCCGCGAGTATAATCGTAGCCGTAGGGTGGTCCATTTTGGGCGTCTTACAGTCCAAAGTCCAATGGAGCCAAGATTTGCCAAATTGTATGATTTACTAACCGTGACTCGCCAATTCTTGCCTTATCACAGGGGTGCACAAAGTGAGGGGCGCAAGATTTTTCAAGGGCGCGACGGTTGCAGAGACCCCACGCTCTTCTCCATGGCATTTAAATTAAATGCCGGGGGATCACGTGAGGCCACTGCAGTGTCTCCTACCTTGTCTTCGGCAACGCCGCATGGTCATGTGACGTGACGCATCACCATGGCAACACACATCAAATGACGGAGCGGGGTCACATGACCCCATGCGTCACTTGACGTCAGATCTTAGATAAGGGAGGGGGGTGTGAGCACAGGGACTGCCAGGCGGAGGGCACAGCGCAGAAAGTTTGCGCACCCCTGCCTTAACACACAACAAAATGAGTGCAAGCATATCTGCTCTATCTCTTGAGGCCCACGCACTCACTATCGGTTGATACTTCGCTGAAAGCTTATTCATTTGGCGACATTATTAGACCTTTGAGGCTTGGCGAATCGTTTAGAGGAGAATCAAATTTTTGGCGGGGAAGGGGGAGAAATAAATTTCTACAGTAGCAGAGAGTTAAAAAAAAGGGGAGTGAGCTCCTCACCGGCTTCCTGCTTGATCTGTGTCTCCACCTTAGGTCCATAAGCGCAGAAGAAGCCAAGCAAAATATTATTGTGAGGTTATTAACATTGAAGACAACACAACAGTGGAGAATGCAGGTGGTCTTCAGAAATCGTCCATCTCACTTCTCAATGGATGTGACAGGAGAGGCCCCCCGCAGGAGCCTGCTAAAGACCAGAGGAGGAAAAGACGTGAAGATGAAAAAAACGTCACGGGGAAACAGATGAAGGCACGTGCAGAAATTAAAGGTTAGTCCAGCCATGTACTGGAAGCCTGTCTATAATACTATTGTACTAGCAGTACAGACCATGTGCAAAATCAGGAGAGCACAATTTTTTTCCCCTGCGCACCATTGCCGGCTGGTCCCCTCTCCACGCACCCCCCCCCCCTACATTGGCTCCGGCGTTCTGGCCGTCATGACGTGATGTTGCCACGTTACACTTCCCAGAGGCATCATTCAACACCGCGTTGCCATGGAGACACGTCTCCAGATGCCGTCTGAGCCAAGGTAAGTGAAGTTTACAAAGGCCTTCACCGATTCCCCTGCATTTAATTTAAATGCCTTCAGGAAGCGCGCGGGGCCTCTGTAAACACTGCGCCCCCCGCAGGGAATCTCGTGCCCCCCAGTTTGCGCAGCCCTGTGCTAGATCATGAGTGCTCAACTCCAGCCCTGAAGCCACCCCAACAGGTCAGGTTGGCTCAATCAGTCAATCAGCTGTGATATCCTGAAAACCTGACCTGTTGGGGGGAGGCTTGAGCACTGGAGTTGAGCACCTCTGTGCTAGATTATTGGCTTTAAAGGGTCAGTACAAGATATATGTGAAAAGAGAGAGTTTAGGCCTATTTAGTAGAATACCTATTGATTTATATACATCCCAAAACGCTCATCTGTACAACACGATGGAGAGATACCCAGAAAACACAAGAGATACTTGGGAAGTAATTTGCATATTTAATTTTGGTTATTTACATATGTAAATTAGCTTACTTCCCTTTGGCCTATTTCAGGATCTCTTAGTGTTGCACACTTTTTGGGGGAGGGAGGGAGGGAGTTAAACTCTGTACAACTTGGCGAAGTATCTTGTGAAACTGCAATTTAAAAGAAAAAATAGCCTGCTATAAATGTTGCAAACGGAATTGGGATAGTTCTGTTCTTCTCTATGGTCAGTCCTTGTAGGACCAAAAGTGAACATAGTAGTGGCATATCTAAATATAGGTGATTTGCACCTTTTAAAAGAAACAGGCAAGTATCTATATATACATTTTTCTAAGGATGTCTGAACAGCCCTCTGTGATACACCGAATGGCCTGTCACTCACCCAGAGACAGCCAATAAGACTGCACATCTCTCGCTCTCTCTGTGTTAGACTGAGTGGCCTCTCAATCACCCAGGAAACACTGGACGAAGGGAATTTTAATGGCAGTGAGGTGCAGAGGGAGAGGGACAGCTGTTACTGTCCTAAGTAATGTAATCTATATATCTATACTAGCTGATATACCCGGCGCTGCCCGGGATTTAATGTTGTGGCTCCCCCTCTCTCTCCCTTCCACTGTCTCCCCCCACTCTTTCTTCCCCGTTCACAGCAATATGCCCCCCCCCCTTCAAAGCTCCGTTACCCCCCCTGTTCACAGCTCTGGTCCCTCCCCCCCAGTTCACATCTCCGATCCCTCCCCCTCTGTTGCCAGCTGTGATTCCCCCTGTGTATTTGTCAGCTGACCTGACTGAGGGGGGAAGTGTGTGAGTCAGGACTTTGACTGAGTGGGTGACTTTGACTGAGTGGGTGACTTTGACTGAGTGGGTGAGTGACTGACTGATTGGGTGGGTGACTGACTGGGTGACTGACTGGGTGGGTGGGAGACTTACCTTGACAGTGTGGGTGGTGGTTCCTGGCGGCAGACGGTTCCCCTCCTGGCCCTGATATCTCCGTGGCATCTGCCTGGGGCAGGAGGTGGGGTCGGGAAGTTGGCGGGGGGGGGCAAGAGTGGCAGGCTGGGGCAGGAGGGCCGCGCCACGCTTCCCCTCTGTTCCTCTTTGGGAGTGAGGGGGGAGGAGCGTGGAGTTGGCGGCTGGTTTAGGAGGGCCGCGCTTCCCCTCCGTTCCTCATTGGGAGCAAGGGGGGAGGAGCCTGAAGTTGGCGGCTGGGCCAGGAGGGCCGCGCCGCGCTTCCCCTCCGTCTGGGAGCCGGTTGGGAGCGAAGGGGGAGGAGCTTGAAGTTGGCGGCTGGGGCAGGAGGGCCGCGCCGCGCTTCCCCTCCGTCCGGGAGCCGGTGCAGGGCGGCGCACGTGAGGGTGAGTGTGATGGGGAGTGATTTGGGGGGGGAGCTGGCTGAAGAGGACAGAGAGAGAGTGTGAGTGTGTGTGTGTGTGTGTGTGTGTGTCAGTCAGTCGGGTGAGGCCGAGGGGGAAGAGAGTGGCAGTTGGGTGACGTCATAGAGCCACCAATCTGATTGGCCAGAGGCTGAGGACCAATCAGATTCACCACATCTAGCACCAACCATACAAATTTCAAATTTATATATTAAGATTTCTCTACGGATGTCTGCACATCCCTCTGTGATAGGCTGAACGGCCCGACACTCACCCAGGGTCAGCCAGTGAGGTTGCACATCCCTCCCCCACTGTGATAGGTTGAGTGGACTGTCACTGTCCCAGGGACAGCCAGTGAGGTGTCACATCCTGTGCAATGAGACTGCGTGCTGTCTTAAGTGTTTCACATATGAAGTGTCTGTGAAGTTAAAATTAGAGTTGAATTGGAGGTGAATAGAAGAACTGGACTTTGCACTTCAACAGGGATTTCCTTTCGTATTGTCTGACTTTGCTGCACTTATTGTATTATTATAATTCCCTGTACTGTGTTGTCTTTGTAAAGCGCTGAGTACACTGTTGGCGCTATATAAATAAACATATACATACATGCATCCCCCTCTGTGATAGACTGAGCGGCCTCTCAGGAAACAGGACCCAGGAAACACTGGGGTAGGGGATTTTACTGGCAGTTGAGACAGCAAGGCGAGGAGGAGACAGATGAGATGAGTAGGAAAGGGAGTGTAGTATGCACAGAGAGGAACAGACAAAGTAAGGCAGGGAGTGCACAGAGAAAGGAGGAAAGATTGTAAAGAGGGGAGAGGAGACAGACAGCAGAGAGCAGTGTGCACATGGGGAGTAAAGACAGCAAGGTGAGTAAGAGGAGGAAACAGAGAGACAGCAAGAAGAGGAGGAGACAGATGAATTGAATAGGAGAGGAGGGAGTGTAGTATGAACAGAGATGAGCAGATACAGTAAAGCAGAGAGTGCAAAGAGGGGAGGAGACAGTGCAAAGAGGAGCAGGGCATGATGGAGGAGGGAGGGGAGGAAAGACAGCAAGGAGGGGAGAGGAGACAGAGACAGTGGAGAACAGTATGCACATAAGGGAGGAAAGACAGCAAGGCGAGTAGGAGGAAGAAACAGAGAGACAGCAAGGAATGGAGGCGACAGAAGAGGAGGGAGTGTAGTGTGCACAGAGAGCAGATACAGTAAGGCAGGGAGTGCAAAGAAGGGAGGAGAGAGTACAAAGAGGAGCAGGCCATGATAGAGAGTCAGATGATATGTGGTAGGGAATTCCAGAGACAATGAGCAGCACGGGAGAGACGTCTTGCAGGTGGGAGGCAGAGGAGGTAATAAGGCAGGAGGAAAGGCGGATGTCGTGGGCAGAACGTAGGGTGCATTTAGGGATGAAGCCTGAGATGTATGGGGGAGGCAGCCTCGTTGAGAGCTTTCTAAGTCATTACTAGGGATTTAAATGTAATTCTAGAGAATATGGGAAGCCAGTGTAGGGATTTGCATAGAAGATTATTAGCCTGGTGAAATGTTCCATCGTGTCCGAACCTTCCTTCCTTCAACAGGGTCTCGAATTTGGGGGCGGGGAAATGCACACAATTTGGCAAATGCATTTTGAACAGTTTCACACATCTCTAACTCTAAGTTGTGCTGTCCTATCAGAGTAATGCGTTGCAGACCTCTTGGGCAGTTAAGCTTTTAGGTCCTGTGTGCAAACCTCTGTTCTCTGGGTGTATCTCTTAGGTTTGAACACGGAGAAGTCTGCAAAGGACCTGCAGCGCTGCACAGTCTCACTAAATAGATACCGCGTGATGATTAAAGAGGAGATGGAAAATTCCATAAGGAACATCAAAGCTACTTTTGCTGAGCTACACAAGAGGTCAGTATAAAAAGAGGCAAAAATAGGCATGATTCTAAAATATGTATGTGCATATATATTTATCAAGTTCATTTATATTGAGTATGGTGGATATTTCCTCTAAATTGGTTGCAGGTCCCACTGGCTGTGAATAGGTTAAAACACATAAACTTAATGGTACAATCCCCCCCCTCCCCCCATCTTGAATCCCAGTTTGGTCTTCTTTATTAAAAGAAGCTGACCATTTAATCGGCAGCTCACAGACAACCTGGGATCAAACAAGATGGCGGAAGCAGGAAGTAGTCTTTCCATAATTTTGATTTACTTAAAGATTCCATCAAATTAAGTAGCCCAAATAGTTACCCTACATTTTCTTTAGAAATGGGCCTGTGGCGTAATTTATATTTATATTTTTAATAAAGCGAGTTGGGTAAATCGCCGGTTTATTGGCAAAATGGCCTATTTTTCAGCCTTCCATACTGTGAAGTTATCCGTCTTGCTGCTGGCCTCTATGCAGCAAAAGGGTTAAACAGACTCATTCATCAGTTTACAGAGAGTGTCAGACCTCCGTCGCCCATTGGCACTTACATGTGTCCTGCCGCCTCCTTGGTGCCGCCCTCCATCTCGCGCGGACGTCATCGTGACGGCGCATGGTATCGCGTTGCTATGGTAACACGATGTCATTCGGTTCGTCCCCGGTGTCATTTGACGCTGGGATTCCAAAGGAGAGGGAGAGCAGCACCAAGGAGGCAGCAGGACACATGTATGTGCATTCCCATTAGGCCCGATAGCCCCAAGAGCGCGGAAAATGCATATGGGGGCGGAAATTTTTGCCGCCCCAAAATATTGCCGCCCTAGGCCCAGGCCTAATGGGAAATCTGCTCCGGGACCTTTTATTCTGCTGCTCTCCCTTCACCCTGCCCCGGTTGTATCTTAACAGTACAGTATGTTATATGACTCTGTTCTGTTATTTTTCCCACTCACTTATGGTTTGAGCGGCTGTTGAATTAAACGTGCTCGGTGTGAGGGTGGTGCTGGGAAATCATTTTTCCTGGAGTTCTCTTTGAGTGAATTCCTTCTGCAAAGCACTTTGGCCCAGATCCGTTAAGACGAACCATGTATCTTCAGATGACAACACAACGTAAAGCCATGTTTTCTAGCGTAACAAGTATAGCGTTAAACTCCATTAAGGGTAACGCGGGGACATAACGTTACGTTATTACTGTCAGGCCTAAACTTGACTGTCCTGGAACAGGATTCCATATTTCTCTGCCTCCCTTTGCAGCTCATAGGATTCATGTCTCCCTAGTTTAGCTGCCTGTTATTTTCCCTGTCCCAGCAGCTAGTTGCATGTGAAAAGGCAACATTATTGTTACATGTTGTTTACACAGCCCTAGTCAGTGTTGGTTGCCTGCAACCTCCTATTCTCCTAGCTGAGAATGGGCTATTCTGCCCTCCCCCCTGTTTTGCTGACAGTCTGTTCTAAGACTATTCCTGTTACCCAGATTCCCCCACACTTCCTTTTCATTCCTGACTCTGGCTGAGTGAGTACCTTCATGTTACACTCCTATGGCAAGGCCATCTCTTTTTTACCTGTCCTTAACTACAAACTCACAACTACATTACATCCACAAGTGCCTGTATTTACTGCTGCTTTCCTAATAAAGTGAAGAAAATATTGCAGGACTTGGTGTGCTTGGGAAAGAGGGCTGAGTTAAAGCTATCTGGGGCTATTCATACATCACACGTGACCCTGGCTTCAGAATATTGACGTTACTCCCATCCAAACCCTGAAAAAGGGCCTTAGTGGTGTCTGGATGGGTAACGCCACAGTTTAAATAACATTGTGTTATTTCTCAGCTTTGTTTCCCTCTCCTCTCTCCACTTCAGCAAATGCCCTAGATAAGGATCAGCCTATCGCCAAGATGGGTTTAATGTCACGTTATTGAAAGATGATGCAACGTTGTGCTACAATGCAAAAAAAGAAGTGACATTAAGCCTATGCTAATGTAGATTAGACAATTGCATATAATTAGTTTTGAGGATACCATCTTAACTCAGGGAACATAACATATATTCCTGTAGGGGCAATCAAAGTAAATTTATTCCAGTCACGTGTTAAAAGGAGTCTCATCTGGGTGATTTATGCCTTTTTACCCAAATCTGACATGTATCAGTATTTTTCATGTAATTTTTAAAGTTAACCTTGGGAGGGGTTGGATTTCCTCTGGCTGCTCCCTTCTGTGTGATGTAACTGAGTGATGTCACAATGTGATGTCATTGTGTGATCTGCGAGTGCTTGTAAAGCCAGAGTCCCCCCTCCCCTTTTCTTTATTGGTTCTCTGATAAGGACAGGGTGGGATAAGGATAAAGAAAACACTTGATTGACAATACTGAGACATACACACCTGGTTTCTCCCACGCCTCCCTGCCATCTCTTCCTCTGTAAATTGTGTTAACCCTCTCATTTTAATATTGACTAACCTTGAAACTCGCCCCACAAACAAAGCATCCCAATAGCCTGCACTCATGGCTATTCACCCACACTCAGTCACTCCTACAACCCATTGTGGCCAAGCACTGCCATCTACAGCACTTAATCCCTCACCTGCTGTCTCTGTAAGGAGTAGAAGTGCAGGGGTGGGGTCGACGGCAATCTGTGTGGAGCGGGCAGGGCTGCTGACAGCTTACCCTTGGCCCAGGACTATAGTTTCTACATGGGCCCCAGTGTCGGCCACACTGTAAACTCCCCATCTTTCTCTTTCATCCCCACCCCTCTCTTTCTCTCACCTCTTCACTCTCACCCCCGTTTATTTCTCTCTCACCCTCCTCCCATGCATCTCTTTCCCCCCCACTCACTGTCCCTCACTCTCCACCCCTCTGTCTCTCAATCTCGCCACCTCTCACTCACTCTTCCCCCACCTCAATCACCCCCCTCAAAATTTCTCTCACCTCACTCTTAATTTCTCCCCCTCTTTACAATCCTCCCCCTCACAACTCCTCAGCCCCCCGAACACACAATTATCTCCCCCTCATTCATAATTTCCCCCAATCCTCACAATTTTACCCTCTCCCCTCACAATCTTACCCCCTCCCCACTCTCCCCATACAATTTTACCTTGGGGGTGCAGTGCAACAGGATCCTCCAGTGATTAGCCTCTTCTAACGCCAGCCCGCACATCCGCGCCGGAAGTTGGTCCTGCCCGTAAATCAGGTCCATCTTCCCCATCTGCCACGAGGTCCCAGCTCCCGTCCGGAACCAGCATAAGAAGCTGGTTCCCAAAGGTTTACCTGGGCTCACTCAAATGCAGTCGAGGGCCACTTGATGGATCATGGGCCACGGGTTGGCCACCCCTTCTTTAGATGAATGTCATTTCATGCTCATTTTTACCTGCTGATATTATTAGACATTGATTTATAGGGAAAGGTATTGTACTTCCATCACTAATGTTTAGCTCTTGAGGTGTTTTACAAACTTTTAAACCCCAGTTAATATCATTGGCCACAAAGGGAAACTTAGAAATGTAAATGTTAAAATGTCTTGTTTCCTTGCTCTCAGTGTACACATACTGCACTCATCCTCTTTCTTTTCAGCATCATAGACAGAGAAGCAGAGCTAACTTCAGAAGTGGAGAAAGTTAAGGGTGAAGCTTGTAAGTAAACAGCCCCAGTGTCTATGTATCAAGGTAGAATAGCAAACACAACCAATTGTCCCAAGAATCAGGCAGCTCACCCAGCATACACAGATACACGCACCATGCACACATGTATACACCCAGCATACACAGATACACGCACCATACACACATGCATACACATATACACGCACCATACACAGATACAGGCACCATACACAAGTGCATATACCATATAATAAGCAAGCCCCATTGTAGAGGGAGAGGGGGGTTGGCCCGGTATTAAAAGGGTTGCACCCCATATGGCCACCCCCTGACCTCACCAGGGAAGCAAGGGGTTAACTGGACTGCGGTCCAGGAATGTGGTTTACACCTTGTCATGTCATGAAAAATGTATGTTCCCCTGTTCCTATGTTTCATTATAATCCTGTATTTTAATGTTTTAAAGTGCATTTCTGTATCTCCAGTTCTGGAGGTCGCAGAGAGTTGATATTTGGCCAATGTGTGGAGTCACTGTAGGCATTAAGAACTGGCAAATTTCGACCCACTGAGTCCACCAAAATGGAACTTATTAATATGTGTAGATATTAAAGTATATATGTATGGTATTTTGGATCTGCTCTGAAAATGCAGACCATCTGCTATGCTAATAGGTCATGAAGGGCAGCCGGCTGATTGAGCCTAAGCACTGTGATCAAAAGTTAACTGCCCGGATTGTTTACACTAAGTACTAATCAACAGACCAAGTACTAATCAACAGACTCTGACACTCTAATTGTTACCTGAGGGTGGAGAATAATCAAACTGCAGTGGTTTGTAAGTGTTATGTCTACACCTACAAACAATGCAGATACTTCATTTGGTAAACTGGTCGTCGCCCCTGATTTAATTATGGGGCTACCCATAGAGTCCCAGTACACAAGGGCTAATTAGCTGGGGGGCATGGGTTAATCTGTGTCTCCACATTAGGGATTGGATACAGATAATTGTTCACCAATAGTCTGTATTCAATGTTAAGAATAGGGTTACACAGGTATATAATCTGTGTCAACCCTACAGTTTTTAGTTAGTTGTGCTTCTGATTCCACCTGGAATGTCACCGGATTGCTGGAGAATTGCTAGCTGATACTTTTCCATCCCCCAACCCTAAGTAAGTGTTACCTTCTTGCCTGTTAATTGTACTATATTGCTGTGTTCGCCTTTTTTAAGGAATAAATATATTTTATTATATCTAAGCCTCGTTCAGTTCAACCCAGATATTTGGTGTTCATTATATCTTGTCATAAGCTACCGTGACACCCATACACATACAGATACACTGTAAACACGCAAATCAGATATACATATGTACACACATCAGGTACACATACCACACATGTACAGAGACCATATACACACCAGATGCATGCAATGTGCATGAGCAAACACACAATGTATGTCCCCATCACACACATCCCACATGCACTGTCTGCCACACATACACACACACCATGCATGCTTTACATATAGAGCGCACACACTCAACATATATGCACCATATACATACAGATGTGACACACTTGATTGCACCCACAAGCGCGTTGCAGTAGGGGCGATAATGCTTTAGTCCCACTGCAACATACCAATTGGAATAATAACGTGTGCTACATCTATACATGCAGTACACCATACATGCAAAATAAATGCATGCACAATGCATATATATATATATATATATATATATATATATATATATATATATATATATGCAATGTACATCCACTCATGCACAATGCATGCACTACTAGTTTGAGAAAGGACCGTGTAGCTCCGAAACGTACGTTGCTTCTAGGGTTTACGTTGTTTGCCCTATGTTTCAATACATTTATTTCATCATCTGGAGAGTGCTGCGGACACTTTTTTTGCTGTATATTTTCTGGACTGTTAAGTATACTTTCTCCTATTTTTTATATATTTTGGCGTGTTTGAGTGCACCCAGCATTTTTGTGTTATATATATATATATATATATATATATATATATATATATATATATATATATATATATAAAAATACAATTTATTAAAGGACCCCCAATATTATTGTAGGGTGTAAAGACAGAAACACTTAAAACATGTAATCAACAGACCATTGCCTGTGAATCAGAAAAATATGTGCATATTCGCAACTACTCTTACTGCCGCTCTCTAACTCCTCCTCCTCTTGCCACTCCCCAACTTCTCCTCCTACTGCCGCTCCACAACACTTCCTACTGCCACTCCCCAACTCCTCCTCCTGCCGCTCCCCAACTCCTCCTCCTCCCGCTCCTTAACTCCTCCTCCTACTGCCGCTCTGCAACTCCTCCTCCCGCCGCTCCCCAACTTCTCCTCCTCCCGCTCCTTAACTCCTCCTCCTCCTGCCGCTCCCCAACACCTCCTCCTGCCGCTCCCCAACTCCTCCTCCTGCCGCTCTCTAACTCCTCCTCCTGACGCTCCCGAACTCCTCCTCCTGACGCTCCGCAACTCCTCCTCCTGACGCACCGCAACTCTTCCTACTGACGTTCCACAACTCTTCCTACTGCCGCTCCCCAACTCTTCCTACTGCCGCTCCCCAACTCCTCTTCCTGCCGCTCCCCAACTCCTCTTCCTGCCGCTCCCCAACTCCTCCTCCTGCCGGTCTTCAACTCCTCCTCCTGCCGGTCTCCAACTCCTCCTCCTGCCGCTCCCCAACTTCTCCTCCTCCCGCTCCTTAACTCCTCCTCCTCCTACCGCTACCCAACTCCTCCTCCTGCCGCTCCCCAGCTCCTCCTACTGCCGCTTGCTAACTCCTCCTCCTGCCGCTCCCCAACTCCTCCTCCTGCCGCTCCCCAACTCCTCCTCCTGATGCTCCGCAACTCCTCCTCCTGACGCTCCGCAACTCTTCCTACTGCCGCTCCCCAACTCCTCCTACTGCCGCTCCCCAACTCCTCCTACTGCCGCTCCCCAACTCCTCCTACTGCTGCTCCCCAACTCCTTCTACTGCCACTCCCCAACTCCTCCTACTGCCGCTCCCCAACTCCTCCTACTGCTGATCCCCAACTCTTTCTACTGCTGCTCCCTAACTCCTCCTACTGCCGCTCCCCAACTTCTCCTCCTCCTGCTGCTCCCCAACTCCTCCTCCTGCCGCTCCCCAACTCCTCCTCCTGCCGCTCCCCAACTCCTCCTCCTGCCGCTCCCCAACTCCTCCTACTGATGCTCTCCAACTCCTCCTACTGCCACTCTCCAACTCCTCCTGCCGCTCTCCAACACCACCTCCTGCCGCTCCCCAACTCCTCCTACTGCCGCTCCCCAACTCCTCCTACTGCCGGTCTCCAACTCCTCCTACTGCCGGTCTCCAACTCCTCCTACTGCCGCTCCCCAACTCCTCCTACTGCCACTCCCCAACTTCTCCTCCACCTGCCGCTCCCCAACTCCTCCTCCTGCTCCCTAACTCCTCCTCCTGCCGCTCCCCAACTCATCCTACTGACGCTCTCCAACTCCTCCTACTGCCACTCTCCAACACCTCCTCCTGTCGCTCTCCAACACCTCCTCCTGCCGCTCCCCAACTCCTCCTACTGACGCTCTCCAACTCCTCCTACTGACGCTCTCCAACTCCTCCTACTGCCGCTCTCCAACTCCTCCTGCCGCTCCCCAATTCCTCCTACTGACGCTCCCCAACTCTTCCTACTGATGCTCTCCAACTCCTCCTACTGCCGCTCTCCAACTCCTCCTACTGATGCTCTCCAACTCCTCCTACTGCCGCTCTCCAACTCCTCCTACTGACGCTCTCCAACTCCTCCTACTGACGCTCTCCAACTCCTCCTACTGACGCTCTCCAACTCCTCCTACTGCCGCTCTCCAACTCCTCCTGCCGCTCCCCAATTCCTCCTACTGACGCTCCCCAACTCTTCCTACTGATGCTCTCCAACTCTTCCTACTGATGCTCTCCAACTCCTCCTACTGATGCTCTCCAACTCCTCCTACTGCCGCTCTCCAACTCCTCCTCCCCCTTGTACGACAGATCGTACAGGTTTGTGAAATAAATCATAATAATAATGTTTGTTTCTTGTATAGTACTGACAGTGTACGCAGCACTGTACATAGAAGTTTTGCAGGCAAGAGTCCCTGCCCCGTATAGCTTACAATCAATTTTTTGGGTCCCTCGGACACCAGGAGTTAAAGTGACTTCCCCAAGGTCACAAGGAGCTGAAACCAAGATTTGAACCAGGCTCCCCTGCTTCAAATTCAGTGTTGTTGTTTTCAGAGACCGTGCCTTTACATTGCATAAACTCGAGAATCCTTTTAAAATGACATTTTCAGTGTAACGTCACAATGTTTGATCTCCCATTCATTGGCTTGATTTCCGAAAATACAGGGAACAAATATGTTCTTATTTTGGAAATGAAGGGGGAATGGTAGTGGTGGAAGCTCCCAGTGCACAAAACTAATTAGGAACCACTGAGGGGGATCATAGGGACTATAGCTCTCTCATTAACAAGACATTCTTTATCTACATCCAGTGGAAACCCTGATGTCCAGGCAGAATCAGGCACAAGAGTTGAAGAGACTGGCAGAGCTCTCCTGTCACATGGCTGGAGTGCAGCTGTCAGAGCTCAGAGTCCAAATTAAGGTTTGTACATTGGTATTATTATTAACGTTTATTTGTAAAGCGCCAACGTATTCCGCAGCGCGGTACAATGAGGGTACAAAGATTTGATAATCACATAAACAGAGTTATATAAATAAGGATGAACATGCACAAACAGATACAGAGAGATAATGAGGGCCCCTGCCACGTCAGAGTTTACAATCTAAAGGGAATGAGGCACAATGTTAAAACAGAAGGTAAAGTGGCTGCTCATTGTTGGATGGAGTATACATCAGGTTGGAGTGTGGTCCAGCCCGACAGCTGATCCCACTAAGGTTTGAGGGTGAGGATGTTCGGTGGTGTTACATAACGTGGAGATTGTTCTAACTGCACAGGCTGGGACCTATGGGGTTGGAGTGGGGGAGTTGTATGTTAGGGTTATGCCAGATAGGTTTCCTTGAAAAGGTGAGTTTTCAGGAAGTTTTTAAAAGTCTGAATATTTGGGGAGAGTCTGATGGTACAGTACATGGTAGGGAAATTCCAGAGAGGGGTGGGCAGAATGAGAGAAGTCCTGTAGGTGAGAGTGAGAGGAGGTAGAAAAGCTAATGTCGTTGGAGGAACGTAGGGTTGTTTAGGGATATATTTGGGTTTGCGGGCTGAGGTGTACGAGGGACAGCTTCGTTGTGAGCTTTGTAAGTCAGCGCTAGGGTTTTAAATTTGATTCTGGAGGATATGGGAAGCCAGGGTAGGGATTTGCGTAATGGAGCAGCAGAGGTGGAACAGTCAGTGAAGTAGATTAAGAACACCAGAAAGGATTGGCGGACAGCCAGGTAAGCCCAAAAAGCACTTGCAACTCACCGGGTGGGAACGGAATTTAAAATATTTATTGAAACTACATAAAAAACATCTAGGGGACACAAAACAGGGGGGTTCTCCTCCCACGCGTTTCACGCTGTCATAATACTCCTTGAGAAAGCGCTACGACAGCGTGAAACACGTGGGAGGAGAACCCCCCTGTTTTGTTTTGTGTCCCCTAGATGTTTTTTATGTAGTTTCATAAATATTTTTAATTCCGTTCCCACCCGGTGAGTTGCGAATGCTTTTTGGCTTACCTGGCTGTTCGCCAATCCTTTCTGGCGTTCTTCCGGTCTCTTCCCATCCTGATTGGACGGACCCGCAGCAGCAGGTGCAGGGTCAGAGGTCTGCGGACTTTGGTTGCACGCAGCTCGGAGGGACGGCGTGGGAGAATCAGCGCTCCGTGCACCACGCTGGGACCAAGAAGAAACGGGAACAGACCGCGACATAGAGCAGGACCGAAGAGGTAATTCATGAGTTATACTTTTCCTCTTTGGGCTATTACCTACCAGCAGTCTACACTGAATATACAAACTCTAGCCCTTGTCATTCGGGTCCTTCACCTCCACACAGAGCAACCATTAACACTATACCTGCATTTTAACGCTGCTGCTAAGCTTTTTGATTTTGGACAATATTCTCTTTGAACAAATTTGTTTGTTCATTAATACCAGTTGTCTTATAGAGCTGTGAATGGTCTGTTCTGTTATTAGTGAAGTAGATTAGTCTGGCAGCAGCATTTTGGGTGGATTGGAGTTGGGACAGGCGGACAACGGGAATGTCAACTAGGAGATGGTTGCAGTAGTCGGGATCGGCGGACAAGATAAGGTGAGTGAATTAGGATTTTAGTTGCATCATGACTCAGAAAAGGGTGGATCTTGGCAATATTTTGGAGGTGGAGATGGCAGGACTTCATGAGGCGACTGAATGTGAGGAATAAAGGAGAGATGAGGGTCAAAGATGACCCCTAGACAGCGGGGATTGAAGTGTTGATGAGATTGTGGTGTTATTGACAGTGAGAGAGTTTGGGTGTATGGGTGGCTATGGAAGCGGGAAAAAGTATTAGTTCTGTTTTGGAAATGTTAAGCTCCAGGTAAAGGTGGGAAATCCAGGAAGAGAGTGCAGAGAGACAGTTGTTGACATGGGGACTGGCAGGGAGGTGTGGGGGGGGGGGGGGGGGGAAGAGGTCAGGGGAGGAGAGAAAAAATTGGGTGTCATCGAAGTTAGATTCTTATCCAATGTATTTCTGTCGGGTAAAGCCTTTCAATACAGAAGTAGGGTTTCTGTCTTGCTCTCATTTGCAACATAATTATGCCCCTTTACAAAGCATTAGTAAGACCACACCTTGAATATGGAGTACAATTTTGAGCACCAATGCTAAGAAAAGACTTTATGGAACTAGAGAGAGTGCAGAGAAAAGCCACCAAATTAATAAAGGGGATGGACAATCTAACTTATGAGGAGAGGCTAGCTAAATTAGATTTATTTACATTAGAAAAGAGGCATCTAAGAGGGGATATGATAACTATATACAAATATATTCAGGGACAATACAAGGAGCTTTCAAAAAGAACTATTCATCCCACGGGCAGTCACAAAGGACTCAGGGCCATCCCTTAAGGTTGGAGGAAAGGAAAATTTCACCAGCAACAAAGGAAAGGGTTCTTTACAGTAAGCGGCAGTTAAAATGTGGAAGTCATTACCCAATGGAGACTGAGAAGGCAGATACAATAGATTTGTTCAAAAAAAGGTTGGACATCTTTTTAGATGGGAAAGGGTATACAGGGATATACCAAATAGAGTATACATGGGAGAGGATGTTGA